>NC_057730.1:44382880-44430578 GCF_004010195.1 Chiloscyllium plagiosum | reverse complement strand
TAATCTCCCTTCAGAGTCTCAACCTTTTCCCTTCCAATGTCGTTGGTTCCAATGTGGACAATGACCTCCTGCTGGCTCCTCTCCCCCGTGAGAACATTCTGCACCCTCTCTGAGACATCCTTGATCCTGGCACCAGGGAAACAACACACCATTCTGCTTTTTCTCTGCTGGCCACAGAAACCTCTGTCTGTACCTCTGACTCCAGAATCCCCTAACACAATTGATCTCTTGGAAGCCCTCGTTGCATTAGAGCCAGTCTCAACACCAGAAACTTGGCTGATCGTGCTACATTCCCCTGAGAATCCCTCACCCCTACATTTTCCAAAACAGCATACCTGTTTGAAATGGGTATATCCACAAAAGACTCCTGCACTAGCTGCCCTTCCTGGAGTTAACCCATCTATGTGACTGTATCTGAGACTTTCCCCCCTTCCTATAACTGCCATTTCAGTTGGCAGTTGAAAGTCAACCACATTTCTGTGGGTCTGGAGTCACATGTCGGTCAGACCAGGTGAAGATGGCAGATTTCCTTCCCTGAAGAACGTTAGTGAGCCAGATGGGTTTTTCCGACAGTGGTTTTGTGGTCATCTGTAGATTCTTAATTCCAGATTATTTTTAAATTGAATTCAAATTACACTATCTGCTGTGGCGAGATTTGAACCTGGATCAACACTAGGCCTTCGCCTCCCCTCAGTTGCCTCAGCTGGGTGTGTTTGTGCTGTGCAGGATCATGTCCAAATTAGATGTGGGCTCTTCCCATTTATACTGTCCTCCCTGAGAAGCATTCTTCCCAAAAACAATTTTGAGAACGATGGTGGTTCTTAAGATTTTCCCTTGACTTTTTCCCTCAACTTTGTCAGTTCTGACAAAGGGTCACACTGAACTCAAAACATTTCTCTCTCCACAGAAGCTGCCAAACCTGAGTTTCTCCAGGATTCTCTGTGATGGTTGTTCTCTTTCTTATTGGTTGGGTTATCGAGGATGATTGATGATCAGAAGTTCCTCAGGGCAGTGAGTGTACCTGCTGTTTCTTGATGAGAATGCAAAACCAATATGAACCATTTGAAGAACACTGACCAGGATGAGGGAGCAAAGGATCGCGGATATTTAATAGAGACCAGTTGCAAAGTTTTATGTCCCAGCTTTTAACATTCTAAATGGAAAGGAAGCCTCTGATCTTCAGCAAGCTGCAGAAATTTAACCCTCAAAGAGTTAAGGCCTATTGGAACCAGGCTGAATCATTCCTGCATTGTATTAAGTGTTGCAAAAGAAACATGGGGCTCAAGACGTTGTTTTCATTAAGAAGTTGTGATATTGGGATCATACTTCAGTAACTGGGTTCGAGCTAAATAAAGGGAAATTGTAGAAAAAAGGACATGAAAGATCCTTTTGGCAGCAGGCAAAATTTTTAAGAATAATAAAAAAAAGGAATGAATTAAATCTTAAACTAAGTAAATACACACTTTTATTATTGTTGGCAAATACTGAGCAGGCTGATATGGAGTGAGTGTGGAGAGCTCCGTAGAATAAAGCCCAGTAACAGCGCCATAAAAAAAATCAGCAGGAAGTTTATTCAATGCATGCACTCAAAAGTAATTTCAGAAAGTTCAGAAGATGTCTAAGTGCGACGTTAACAATTCTGTTGCAGCTGTGGTTGATAGAGATGGCTAAATCTTTCAACCACCACCAAATGACCTGACTAATGGAAAATGCAACGAGCGAGGGCTGAAGCTTCAATTAAGCAAATCTGAGGCTCTTTCAAAAAAATGGGGATGGGGGTACGGGGAGAGGTAGGTGGTGTTTAACTAAGAACATGTGAAACAGCAGATCAGCACAGGATCAAAGGGATGACCTTTAGAACCAGAGCGTCTGCGGCGCACGGCTGAACTTCCCAGTTCTAGCATATCATCTGGAGGAGCAAAGGAGTAGAAAGTGGCAGCTTGAAGATGAAAAGAAATAACAGCGGTGGGAAGAGAAAGGATAAAGGGAAAGTTGGAACTCAGGCTGCCTTAAGAAGGACAGAAAAGGGGTCTTCAAAAAAATCAATGGCTTTATAAAGGGCATAGAAGTAGCAAAAAAAATGATGAAGAGAAAGCAAGTTACAAAAACACACCAGTGACACTTTAAAAAAATAGAGATTAAAAAGAGTCCCATGTTTAAAAAAAACTGCATGTTAATGTTTCACTTGTGACCATGGTTGGATCTAATGGTTCTGAAAAAGAATATCAACTCAGGCTTTCTCTTTTAAACTTTGAGAAATTGTTGCATTTCCTGATTTATTTCAGATTCCCTCATCTTCTTGTATAATGTGCGCATGTGCTTAAATGCGAGGAGAAAGTGAGGTCTGCAGATGCTGGAGATCAAAGTTGAAACTTCATTGCTGGAACAGCACAGCAGGTCAGGAATTCCTGAAGAAGGGCCTGTGCCCGAAACGTCGAATCTCCTGTTTCCTGGATGCTGCCTGACCTGCTGTGCTGTTCCAGCAATAAAGTTTCAACTTAAATGTGGGCCCTGAACTACTCTCAAGGGGTAAATAAGGTCAGCAGCATTTTACATTCAAACGCAGAGCAAATCAGAGAATTGGGGCTCTGCTGTGGTAGTCCCACCTCCAACATAAGCTTCTTTCAGGTACAGCTCCTTGCTAGTGATACAGGCATCAGTGAATGACTTTGACGAGCAGTGAATCATATGTGGCCAAATGTGCCCACCTTTTGCCACTGTCCTCGGAGTTTATTCACTCAGTGGATGAGGATGTCACTGGCTAGGCCAGCATTTGCTGCCCATCCCTAATTGCCCAGAGAGCAGTTAAGAGTCAGTCACATTGCCATAGGCCTGGAGTGACATGTAGGCCCGACCACATAAGGATTGCAGATATCTTTCCCTACAGTACATCAGTGAACCAGATGAGTATTTCCTGACAATCGACAAATTGAGATAAATTATGAGCCAATCAGATTTTGGTGCTATCTCTTGAGGAAACATTGCCCTTGGTACTAAGGAGGATCAATATCTCCACCACCCTCCACATAGCGGATGGAGATATTCACGTTCACCTCAACCCTCCACATCTTTCACGAATCTAGCCTCCAGCTGCACACTGTTCCCACAGGCTTCCAGTTACATAGCGCTTTTCATAATCCCAGATTCTTTCAATGTACTTATACATCTATAGAAGCACTTTTGAAGAATAGGCAATATTGCAATGAAGGAAACATGACAGGTAATCTGTACACAGCAAGCTCCCATAAACGGCAACAATATAATGACCAGATGTTTACTGTGGGATGAATATTGACCAGAAATTAACATTTCATGATTGACTCAGTTTTGTTATAATCACACGTAGAAGTTAATGAAAATACAAAAAAGCAGTGAGGTTTTGTTTCCAGTATCCTGGTTAATTATCAAAATTAATTGATTTAATAGAGTGGTGGCTCTGTGGTTAGTACTGCTGCCTCACAGCACCAGGGACCCAGTTTCAATTCCAGTCTTGGGCGACTGTTGATGTGGAGTTTGCACGTTCTTCACCTGTCTGTGTGGGTTTCCTCTGGGTGCTCCGGTTCCTCCGGGGAGAAAGTGAGGACTGCAGATGCTGGAGATCAAAGTTGAAACTTTATTGCTGGAACAGCACAGCAGGTCAGGCAGCATCCAGGGAACAGGAGATTCGAAGTTTCGGGCACAGGCCCTTCTTCAGGAATGAGCAGAGAGTGTTCAGCAGGAGAAGATAAAAGGTAGGGAGGAGGGACTTGGAGGAGGGGCGTTGGAAATTTGATAGGTGGAAAGAGGTCAAGGTGAGGGTGATAGGTCGGAGTAGGATGGAGGCGGAGAGGTCAAGAAGAAGACTGCAGGTCAGGAAGGCGGTGCCGGGCTGGAGGGATCCGGCTGAGACAAGGTGGGGGGAGGGGGGATGAAGAAACTGGTGAAGTCCAAGTTCATCCCCTGCGGTTGGAGGGTTCCCAGTCGGAAGATAAGACGCTCCTCCTCCGACCGTCGGGTTGTTGTGGTTTGGCGGTGGATGAGTCCAATGACCGGTTCCTCCCACAACCCAAAGATGTGCAAGTCAGGTGAATTGGCCATGCTAAATTGCCCATAGTGTTAGGTGCGTTGGTCAGGGGTAAATATAGGGTAGGGAATGGGTCTGGGTGGGTTACTCTTCGGAGGGTCGGTGTGGGGCCGAAGGGCCTGTTTCCATACTGTAGTGAATTTAATCTAAACAAAAATTTATCGCATGGAATATGAGCTTTGCTGGCAAAAGCCAAAGTTTGATCCCTTGTGCCCTGGAAATGAGTGACTTCTTTGGTCCTTTCTGAGGGCAGTTAAGAGTCAGCTACATTGCTGTGGGTCTGGAGTTTTAGAGTCATAGAGATGTTCAGCACGGAAACTGACCATTCAGCCCAATTTTCCCATGCTGACCAGATATCCTAACTTAAGCTAGTCCCATTTGCCAGCACTTAGCCCATATCCCTCTCAACCCTTCCTCTTCAGATACCCATCCAAATGCCTTTGTAATGTTGTAATTGTACCAACCTCCACCACTTCCTCTGGCAACTCTTTCCATATAAGCACCACCCTCTGTGTGAAAAGGTTGCCCCCTAGGTCTCTTTTAGATCTTACCCCTCTCACCCTAAACCTATGCCCTCTATTTCTGGACTCCCCCATCCCAAGGAAAAAACCTTGTCTGTTTATTCTATCCATGCCCCTGATGATTTTATAAACCTCTATAAGACCTTTCCAAATACATGTAAATCCTGTCCCTCAGGTTTCCCTCCAACAACTTGCTCACCACCGATGTCAGGCTCAGCGGTCGATAGTTTCCTGGCTTTTCCTTACCACCTTTTTTAAATAGCGGCACCATGTTAGCCAAATGCAAGCTAGGCCAGGTAAGGCTGGCATATTTCGTTCCCTAAAGGGCATTAGTGAATCAGATGGTTCATGGTGTTCAGTGATGGCTTTATGGTTGCTTTCGCTAATTCCAAATTTTATTATCTGAATTCAACCTTAAATTCCGTTACTGCTGTGTTGGGATTAGAACAGGATTCCCCAGAGCATTAACCTAGACCCCTGGATTATTAACTAAATGAAATTACCACAACGACACCATCTCTCCCCAGTGAAGGGCAGGCAGTGATGTTATGGGTAGGACACAGCAAGAGGCGAAGAAAACTGATTCCATTCCAGCACATGATTTACTTGCTCAGAATGAGTCAGTCACGTATCAATATTGAGTAACTCAGTGCTGACTAGACACTGAAAGCTAACTGCATGGGGGAACCCAACTAACTTGAATTTGAAATAACTCCAAAGCCACATTTTGCATTCTCTCAAATTTTACTGCACTTTATTGGTTAAAGGTGCTCAAACGCACAAGGGATCTGTTGCAAATTACCTCAGTCTGACCTCTCTGAATGTGAAAATGGTTAATGGAAAGAGGGCAACAAACAGAAGTGATTTAGATGCAAGCTATTTTTTTAATAGGCAAGTCTCCTACAAAGATCCCCTGATTAATAGACACCAAAAATGCCCACAGTGGACTTGCTTGACCTTTCCGTTACAAGACGGAAATGTGGGTGCTTTCCGTGACTTATCTGTAGGTTACCAACTGAGAAATTGAAATATAGCCCTCTCACTAAAGCCCTGGAACCAAACTTTAAAGAAACCAAGGTGGGTAACGTTAGAAGGCTGTGGATTAAGTGTGTTGGTGGGCCTTTTAATCATTGAATTGGAAGTTAACAGCTTTGTTCCTGTCAAGGATAGGTTTGACAAAACAAAGTCCTCGAAGCCCAACATTAACTATTCATAGTGACATATTCAGTCCGTATTCAGTCGTAGGTTGTGCATCTCATGCACAGGTTATGTAATATACATTTATATATGAAACATGCATTGCTTAGAAATTGTGAGATAAGTTAGTTATTTATCTCCTTAATAACGTGCTCAGCTGAGAAGGGTGGTGACAGAAACTACACATCATTCACTTGGATTCTGCACTCATACCATCTCAAATTCCAACCAGATGTGCCTGAAATTGCTGCGCTGAATACTCTTGAATCAATTACTTTTACCTCATTGTTTCAAATTATCTTTATAGAAAATTACAAAGTACAAAGGAAAATTACACCCTTGTGGATGTAAATGAACTAAAGCATAATTTCCCTATAGAGGTTGATCACTTCTCGCTGATTCTGTAAGTATAGCCAATGCAGCAGGAAAGTTGGGTCACACCTTGTAGCCATGGCAACAGAATGGAATATCAAGAAGTGGTTGGGTAACCCAAAGAACCAGTTTTAAAAGCTTTTACTTTATACCAAGAAAGGAATGCAGATTTTGGGAGGCATGGAGGCTCAGTGGTTAGCACTGCTGCCTCACAACACCAGGGTCCCAGGTTCGATTCCAGCCTGTGTGGAGTTTGCACATTCTCTCTGTGTGGGTTTCCTCCCACAGTCCAAAGGTGTGCAGGCCAGTTGAGTGCTAAATTGCCCATAGTATTAGGTGCGTTCGTAAGAGGGAAATGGGACTGGGTGGGTTACTCTTTGGAGGGTTGGTGTGGACATGTTGGGCCAAAGGGCCTGCTTCCACACTGTAGGGAAGTTTTTTTTAAAATCTGTGCTTATAAGACAGGACGAAACTAGAGCAGGAGATAGTGCAGCATATCTTGATGCAAAGAGGATGAGAAAGATAATCGAAGCTAGTGGAATCAGTAATGCGTCCAAAGCCGTGGAGAGAGTGCGCAGGAGATTTACTGCAATGACACTAGCAATGATAGATGTTAGATGCTAGGAAAGATTCAAGAAATTGGGCTTATTCTTCATGGAGCAGAGAAAATTAACAGGTGACCTTATTGAGGTGTCCAAAATTCTGACAGAGTTTTGACATTCTGTTGGCATGTCAAGAACTAGGGCTTACAATTTCAAGATAGTCAGAAAGAGAGCGAAGTGAGGAAAAACTTCTTTTACTCAGAAAGTTGTTAGGCTTTGGAAGGTGCTGCCTAGGAGAATGGTGGAGGTGGATTCCATGCAAGGTTTCAAATGAGAACTGAATATAAATTTGAAAGTGATGAATTTGGAGGGCTATGGAGACAAGGCTGGAGAAAGGGACTATCTGGATAGAGTTTGGGAGTCAGTACATTTACGATGGGTTGAATGGCCTCCTTTTGAAGAGTAAAATTCCATGATTCTAAGTTAATTGACGAATGAATCAGCCATTTTGTTCTTCTTCAGATCAAATCCTTGGACCTTCCTTTTCATTACTTTGCATTATAGGTCAAGGCTTACTATAATCATGCTTTTACCAAGAGAGAAGTTTGTTTGTACAATAAAAATGAAGAAAACAGAATGCCTGCTTAATGTGATCCGCTAACAGACCAAATGAGTGGCAAATTGCAGAATACATGAATCATGTGTCAAAGAAACAGGCCATTTGATTCATCATGGATGTCGCAGCTCTTTGATGGAGCTATCCAAATTAGCCCCTGCTCTTTCCTCACAACTTTACCCTGCTGCATTATTTATCAAATTCCCATATGAAGGGCAATACATCCATACCATTAAAAAGTAACTATACAGTTAAAAAAGCTCCTCACCTCTGCTGGGTTTCCGTCACTGGCATCTTAAAAAGTGAGCATTAGACCAGGAGTTAGTCATTTAGCACCTCAAAATTGTTTCGCCATTCCATGATGTCTTAGTTCATCAATAATCTAACCCCACATAGCCAAGTTTGGTACATATCCCTTCATACTTTTTAGATAACAATAATCAATCAATCTCAGTTTCAAATTAATTATGAATCTAACATCAGTTGTTCTTTTGTGTTAGAGCATTCCAAATATCCCTCACCCTTTTCATGTAGAAATTTATCTTAAGTTCAGTCCTGGGAGGCCTAGCTATTAATTTTTCAACAATATTCCCTCGAACTAGCTTGTCCAAACAACAGAAATAGTTTCTGGTCATAATGTTACCAGTACAGTAGATTAACACAAGATGTAAGGGTAGAGATGTATGAAGTATGACTTGGTTAGGATGTGCAAAGCAGAGAAGTTCCATATCTTCAGCCTGTTCTCAGTCCCATGTTCAGTTACTCAGTTCTAATTATGTTAATGTATCTAAATGTAACAATTTGCAGAACTAACAGAACATCTGATATCACATGATTTACCACCTCTGTCTGAATTTTATCACTGAGATGTTTAAATTTAGCATTCAAAGCTTTTAGTTGCTGGTCAAATTGCGCAATTTGGAAGATATTGAATGAAACTATCATGGAATCAGCTCATGTACATGCTGTCCAGGTTTGACGAGAACAGATTCACAGTTTTGTCAATTTGTGTGGCATGCAAAGAAATAAAATATTTGATGGCTATTTACAGTCTAGATCCAAAATACTTAAGGGCAAATAGATAACAGACAAAAATAACTTCACAATCCATTTGTCTTGCCTCCAGTTTAGAGAAGATGGATGAACAAAACTCAAACTTACTGTAATACTGGTTCAGACTATCCCAACTGCCTCAAAGCTAAGTTTTTGGATGCTGATCCTCATCAATGGCTTTCCTCCCACTCGAACTTCCAACTCTTTTTGGAATTATTCCTGGAGGTTTCATTACATGAGATCCCATTTCCAATGTCTCACAGCCTCACACAGACCATTGCACATTCGGGTTTTGCAAATAGTAATAATAATAATCTTCCTTTAGGACAGTTATGATAATGTTGGCCTTGTCTCAGTCAGTGAGCCTACTGCCCTAGTTTAGAAGAGATTAGAAAGATATCAGGCTTTATCTTCGAATTGGAGTTTTCCAACTTCTCTTGGTATTCCTGAGGGCCAAGGAGTCATAAAAGACAGCATTGAGATTCTTGACTCCTGATTATTGGAGAGTATATGTGTCGCAGATTGATTATATCTGGCTGTGATGCCATCTGTGTTGAATAGTCAGAAAATGCTGTCTTTTTCTCTTCTTAACTTTCAAAGAATAGCTATGCATACATTTTTATTGTTACATGAGATATTACTATTGCTCGTAAGGCTGGCATTTTTGGCCAATCCTATTTATAGACACATACAGCGCAAAACAGCCCTTTGGCCCATCAAGTCTGCACCAATTTGTCTTTCAGCTGATTGGCTCTCTCAGCCATTTCAGGAGGCAATTAAGAGTCAGCCACATTGCTGTGGGGGTGGAGTCACATGTAGGTAAGACCAGGTAAGTGTGGCAGATTTCCTTCCCTGCAGAAGATTAATGAAACAGATGGGACTTTAACATTAATGGTCACATCCCATACTTTATTCAATCAAAATTCATAGCTGACACAGTGGGATTTGAACCCATGACCAAGGTAACTAACCTGGGACTCTACATTACTACTCTAGTGATATTACTCCTACACCATAGAGTGGAACATTAAAGGGGCAGCTGACAACTGCTGATTCAGCCCAAGTTGGAGAAAGACAAATATATGTGCTCTGTGTGCAATATGATGTTGACGCCCATAATTCAGGGAAAATTTCTGTTGTGTGTTTGAAGTCTAACTCCATTTAGTCTCCAAAAGGAATGCCGTGGGAGTCCATGGAGCTTTCTGGAAGCGCTGTTTATACAGCCTGATCTATACACACACACTCAGGACTTGGTTAGAGTTCCTGCTGCCTGCCAGCAGCCTCTATTTAATTGTGTGACCCTGGCATCACCATTGTATAATCATTATGAATGCTTTGATGTAAATTCCTAGGTCTGGCATTTTTTCGCCCAGCTACCTGAATCCATGGTTTTCGCTGGAAGTTAAACAAAACCGAGAATGATCTAAGACATGGAAAACAGTCAGAGTGCGTTGGACTACACCAAACTTAGAATTAGAGCAATGTAAAATGACACTTGCATAAATAGTCATTTGGAAATACAAAACTCAAGTATCGCTGAAAATTGAAATATTTTGTCGAAGATTTTTATCTTGCACTCATCAGAAAACTACCAAGTGAATTTTTCTTTTATCTCTCCACCCTGCAGGCACTCTGCCTCTATTACTGATGAAGGGCTTTTGCCCGAAACGTCGATTTTCCTGCCCCTCAGATGCTGCCTGAACTGCTGTGCTTTTCCAGCACCACTCTAATCTAGAATCTACCAAGTTAAAAGGGAAATCAATATAAATTGGAAAAGGTAGAAGCTGTTTTCACCTTACATTGTTATTTATTTTGAATACGTGCAAGGCAAAAAGATTTGACAATGTGTGTTTGTCAGTAATACTCGAATAAATATAGTGTAACATTGTTTTAACTCTTTAAGTGCTAATATCACTTGCTGTTTTGCTGTAGTCAATGGCTACTGATTCAACGCAATCCTCCACACCCAGTGTATGTTTATGTATGAAAATTAAAGACTACAGCCTATCTCATTAATCTCTGCAGCAGACCAATGCTGCTTTTTTCATATTTAACACCCTGAAACGCCTCGTGCAAAACACAGATTAATATTGCTTGGCCTACACCTAAACCATCAGAAGGAGTAATGGCTATTTGAGGAAATGCAGATTTCTGATGTGTCCTTTAGGTTTCAAGCTGACTTAAGTTGAAGGCCAGTGCTAGGCGTCACCGAACCTCTTCCCGAACTGTCTGACCCTTACTCCCTTAATTTACAGATGTTAAGCATTATTTGATGACTTTCCTTTTCAATGATCTCCATTGACGCCAGTTCTCTTGCTTGAATTACCCAGACATGTACAGACATAAATTAATCTTCAACACTTTTCTCATGCAGTCAATTTAATAATAAGATGGCAAAATTCAGGAACAATGTTCAACCAGGGGAAAAACTCTCAGTCTCCAGAATAATGAAAGGAATACACTAGAATGATACAGAGAAGAAATACTCTGCACCAGTCTTGTTATGTGCATCCACTCATCCTCACCAGATTCATAATTAGTGCAGGAAGTTAAACTTAATATCTGCAGCACCATGCTTTCACCATCGTTTCAGCTAGGGCATGCCAGATTACAACTCGCTGCACAAAAGATGTCTCCTCCTCTCTCCTGCAACAGCATTGCCAATTATCTCAAATCTATCTCTTCTGGATACTGACCCAGCAAAGTCAAAAAAACAAATAAATATATTTGGTTAAATCAGAGTGACAGACAACGTAATAAACCAGCTTATCTGGACGCAAGTGCAATGTTGTTCTCTGCAATATTGGTGTAATACTTGCTTCCTTTTACCCTTAGCGTATTTCTAGGACTAAGGGTCCACTATAGTATTTGACCTCTGCACATTCCAAAGAAGTCATTGAGGGTCTGTGTAAATGAGATGTGAGTGTGACTATCCTTCTCCTGTGCCACATCTGCTATTATGCTGGTCACTGCACTCTGGAAATTAGGTGCTGTTTAAACTGAGACAAGAGAATTCCTTCTCCCAAATGTATCCCTTCTTCCCTTCACTGGACAGAGACAGAGATCCATTTTTTGAGATTGCTGCTTTTGTTGAATGAGGATAAGAATTGATATTTCACGGTTGAGCTTCTGACTTGTCTTACCAGCCTGCTCTTGCTAGTGAATGCAAGTCTTTGAGTAGTTATACTTTAATTAGGCTTTATAAAGTCCTTAACGTTCTACAAAGTACTTCTCTGGGCAGCTGGATTCTGCCACGTGTCAAAGTTTAACAGTTGGGGTAGAATTTGGTATTTTATAGAGTCATACAGTCATAAGTGACTCAGCACAGAAACAAACCCCTTCAGTCAACCAGTCCATGCCGACCATAATCCCAAACTAAACTAGTCCCACTTGCCTGCTCCTGGCCCATATCCTTCCAAACCTTTCCTATTAGTGTACTTATCTAACTATCTTTTAAACATTGTAACATCCACAATTTCCTCAGGAAATTCATTCCAAATGCAAACCACCCTCTGTGTAAAGAATGTGCACCTCACATCTTTTTTAAATCTCTCTCCTCTCACCTTAAACATATGCTCGCTAATCTTGAAATCCCTAACCCCAGGGAAAAGACACATACTATTAACCCTTTCTATACCCCTCATAATTTTATAAAGCACTATCATGTCAACTCTCAACTTCCATTGCTCCAGCGAAAAACATCCCACCCTATCCAGCCATCCTTGATAACGCAAATCTTCCATACCTGGCAATATCCTGGTAAATCTCTTTTGAACTCTCTCTAGCTTAATAATATCCTTCCTATAATAGGGTTCTATACTAGCTTTATTTTTTGGCAGAAAACAAATGCAAAGGTTACCAATTTAGTTATGAAATGGCCTGTACCCAACATGCACAATTGTCGGTCTCCTGGCAAACATGTTGGACTTGGGCATTCCAGGAGGATAAATCCTATAATCATTCATTCTAGAATTGAAAACTAGTAATGGTCACCACAAACTATCATCAGTTGCCATATTTGATTCACCTATGTTTTTTTGGGGAAGGAAATCTGCCACCTTTTCCTCGTCTGGCCTACATGTAACTTCAGAATCACAGCAACGTGATTAACTCTTAGCTATCCTCTGAAATAGACTAGCAAGACACTCAGTTCAAAGGCAAAATGAAATGGGCAATAAATGCTGGCCTTGCCAGTAATGTCCATTACGATAATCAATTGATATGGAGATGGGTAGGAACGTGAAGTAGTGATATCACATGGTTTGTGATCTAGGCTATTGGCAGTGCAGCCCTGTGCATAGCCTCCTCCAACTCCTAAGGTTCTTAAGATGGATTAACTCCTCCTTACCGTTCACCATACCTGTTCTGGCATTGGTGATGAAATTATTGAAGCCAAATGGAAGGAATGCCAGCTTGCATGGGAAGGACCACCCATCTGTTAATGAGATGAGTGATTACTCCATCAACTGTTCCCAAGGGTCACTGGGTGCTCAGACACTAGGATTTCCTCCAACGATTGACTGACTCCCACCTTTCAAATGGCCATTGCATCATTTTGGAGCTACAATAACCCCAACTGAACCCCAATACTCATCTCTCTCAACAGAGATAATTCAATTTTGGAAGCATGGGCTGAATTTTACCCAACCCTCTCTGCTCCCACCCCGACTCCAACCTATCACCCTCACCTTATCACCCTCACCTTATCACCCTCACCTTAACCTCCTTCGACCTATCGCATTTCCAACACCCCTCCCCCAAGTCCGTCCTCCCTACTTTTATCTTAGCCTGCTGGACACACTTTCCTCATTCCTGAAGAAGGGCTCATGCCCGAAACGTCGATTCTCCTGCTCGTTGGATGCTGCCTGACCTGCTGCGCTTTTCCAGCAACACATTTTCAGCTCTGATCTCCAGCATCTGCAGTCCTCACTTTCTCCTGAATTTTACCCAAGATTGGCTAAGTGTGAATTTTCAGGCGAGTTTTGGGAAGAGTTTTTTTTTCCCCTGTAAGTCCTAGCAATGATTTCTCACATTCTTCTAAAATTTGTATTTTTAAGTCTACACCATTCTTGTTTGATCCACAGGATGTAGTACTTTTTACTGCTGGGACCTCCCAGAATTCCTGGTACACTGCCATTTTTAAAGACACCTGGACGAACGATGCCTTCACCTTCCAAATGGTGCTTTACCATTGACTAAAGCTTCAAATTGCCCTTATGCACCCATAATAAAGCACAACATGGATACAATGTTTCCAAATCAAGTGAAGATTTTTATTAAGATTTGAAAAAGCATCCATAATAAGGAAGAGATAGCATTTGAAAAATTAATGATAAGGTAAGAAAAGCTGGCTGTGCTGGATTCAAAATCTAGGCATGCTATTGAACCACAGGTCGTGTGGGGTCAAGGGTCAGTCAGACCACAGGAAATGACTGGCGTCTAAAGCTGAGAAGCAGTCTCGCACAGCAACATACTAATGCAGAAGGCCGTGGAGGCCAAGTCATTGAGTGTATTTAAGACAGAGATAAATGGGTTCTTGATTAGTAAAGGGATCAAAGGTAATGGGAGAAGGAGGAGGAATGGGTGTTAAGAAACTCATCAACCATGAGTAAATGATGGAGCAGAGTCAATGGGCTGAATGGCCTGATGCTACTCCTATAAGTAATAGTCTTATTTAGCCAATTTGACCTAGCATGTTAGTTTATTCATTTAATAACAATTAAAATCGCTGGATGGCAAATCATAAAAATGCCTAGTATTCCTGCAATTCAGGTTTTCACTTAGCAGGATTTGGGATACTTTGTATCTAAATGAGTTGTATTTCAGCAGACTCAGATCCAGTTTGATATTTTGTTTTGGTTCTGTGTTAAAATATTTAATAAATATGCTGGTACCTTTTGATTCCTTTTATATGACTTTAATTTATATTGATGTCAGGATAGCACATACTGAGATAAAAGTGTGCATGATATCACAGAATAGGTAATTGTGTGATTATATAGCCCATTTTATCATAGAGAGTAGGTGCTCTTGTGAGGCAGTGGAAATGTCCCTATCTCTATGCCAGGAGATCTGTGTTCAAGTCTTGCCTGTTATGTGTCACAATATCTCTGAGCAGGTTGATTTAAAAATAACTGTATCATCAAGACGTGGCCCTTAGAATCCTATGGAATTATTGTAAAGTTTTTTGGAGGGAGTTACTTGACAGTATTCCATAAAATTTAATTTAAAATAAAGAACAGACATAATTCAATCTCCTCTCACATGACAACTTTGAAAATTACAACAACAGTTATTGAATGTGAAAACATGTTATGTGAATGATATTACGATAATACTCAGAAATATTTATGGAACTGGAGGAAGCCATTTCAATCATTAGATTTGTGCCAGGATTGCTTATTGATATCATATTTATTAGCAGCCATGTCAAACACAAATCTTAAATCTACTTTAAAAAATTAAAAGTTGGGGCCTTTTAACCATGCAAGGATTCACAAATTGCATCTCAGAGTTCATGCATGTGATAATTGTGCCAGACCATCTGCCCAGAGATAATCCTGTCTCCCTTCCCTTTCTTTGTCTAGTAACTCACTAATAATTGTACTCTGCCTGCAGGCAAAATAGAATGGTGTCCCAGCCAATATCAATCAACTGATTCTACCAATTAGTTCAAGGAGCCAAGCTCTTTAAGAATTGATGTAGTCATGCAGTTGAACTACATTGGTCAGCTTTATTTATTTATTTGGGACATTTTACCCTGGCAAATCGCCACAGGTCAGGCTTCTATGTGTCAGAGATAAATATACACGAGAACACAATCAAATCGAGAAATATACGCAACTCAATTGCATGCATTTTTGAGGAGGCCTGTCTAAAATGATCAAGCTGAGCTTTAATTAGTTGCTGTTTAGTATCTGTGACTGGCCTGCTAAACATCAAAATAAATATTTCCTGGCCTTTTCCACATAAACAGGAATAAATATCTCCTTCCTAAGGAGTGAAAATGATGTATAAAGTGGTGCTGATGTGTATCGCAATTAAATCCACACCCATCTTTCGTGAAGAAGTCTTGATTTTTATTTTGGAATTACTGATTCTCAAATATTCTGCAGTAATATTTTGCAGAAAATATTCTTGCACACTGTGGGTTATTAATGAGCAAAGAAATCTCTGCATCAATTATAGATTGCCAGTAAATGCTTAATAATAAAAATAAGTTTTATGTGCACATAAAGCATGACCCAAGACAAAAGGTTTGTGGATTTGCAACTCAGGAATCGATAACAAAACGGGTCTTTAGAATATTACTAGATTTATGATTAAATGCGCAAAACGACAAAGAGGATTTTCTTTTCTCTATGGGATAACAAATGTGAAGATGCTGAATATCTCTGTGCCAGGGACAAAGGAAGTGGTTAATCATTCAGCTTGTGGTATATTCATGACAAGGGCGATATCTTAGTATTTGGTTCATACAATCAGAAGGACGCTGGATGCTTGAGGTGACATGGTGGCTGTCCTATCTCCCACTCCCAGGCTAACTGGTTTGTACCAGTCAGCGCTGAAGCACTACATTCATCTTACACTTTTGGAATAGCTGATAAAAAGGAAAGCTATCTTCTCACATCAGTTTTCACAATGAAAAACAGATTATGTTTTCTAATTGACTTTCTGGGTCAAATTAAAATTGCCTAAAGTATAAGATTTTCTCCACGATCAAGGTTTAAATGAGTGCCTGGAGTTTTGCAATATGCAAGCATTGGAGCTTCTGTGCAATAGTTCTTGTTGCACTGATTTTTGTTCACTATTGATTGACAATCCTGATCGGAGAGGCACTTGGGCTTTTAAGTAGTGGAAAATGTTCCGATCTGATATCATTCTGGCCTCCCATACTCCCGGAGGCAAGTTGCGAATGTTAGAGTCTTCCCAATTTACAGCTAACAGGCATCTTAGGCCAGAGCACAGGATTCTGGAATTACCACTCTTACCAAGCTTAAAAGGTAAGAGAATAAAGAGAATTGCCATTGTTGGGGGCACACTCATCACAGAACTCTGGCTCTGCAAAAGTTTCTGGGACCCCTGAAAGAGGGCAATGCACGAATGGGGTCTGCAATACAGAGTCACATCAACCAAATTCCATCATCTTTTGGCAACCCCCCCCCAAGGGTATGGCTTTGTAAGCTGACAACCCTGCTGTTGTTGGGTGTTGTTACAGAAAAGAAAGCTGGCTACCCCTATGGCCTGTCAGAAAGCTGCTTTGTTTTCCCCTTCCCCAGTTCCAAACCAAGGCTGGACCCTGGTTGCATTCTACTTCATTATAGATATTTTCCAATCCATTAGACCATAGATGTAGGAGCAAACTTAGGCCAATCGGCCAATTGAATCTGCCCTGCCATTCAATCATAGCTGATATGTTTCTCAACCCCATTCTTCTGCCTTCTCCCTGTATCCTTTGATCCCCTTACTAATCAAGAACCTCTGTCTATCTCAACGACTTGGCCTCCACAGCAGTGGAACAGCAATGAGTTCCACTGGTTCACCACCCTCTGGCTGAAGAAATTCTTCCTCTCAGTTCTAAAAGGTTGCCCCTGCATTCTGAGGCTGTGCCCTCAGGTCCGAGCCTTTCCTCCTAGTGCAAATGCATTCTCCATGTCCACTCTATCCAGGCTTCTCTGTACTCTGTAACTTTCAATGAGATCCCACCCTCATTCTTCTAATCTCCACTGAGTACAGACCCAGAATCCTCATATGACAAGCCAAACCTATTCTGACATGGTATAGAACATCTCTGGAGCAGGTGAGACTTGAACCCAGAGGTAAGGGCACAACTACTGTGCTGCAAGAGCCCCCATGACTCCTGAAACTCCCTTCAGTGAAGTGATATTTCTGTGTTGTAAGCAATTAGATAGCCTAAGACCAGGTGCTGTCAGGTGGGACTAGATTGGGTTGGGATATCTGGTTGGCATGGACGAGTTGGACCGAAGGGTCTGTTTCCATGCTGTATATCTCTATGAATCTGTGACTTCAGAAACGGGCCCCCTCTGTTCCTGTTAGATCAGAAGTTTAAGGATTTTCATCTAGCTTTGATGAAAGTACAGTAATAGCATCTCTGGAGGGACTGCGTGTGACAAAGTGCTGAATTTGGAGATGATGGTATCCCCATGCAGCTTATTACCCTTGCTCTTTCAGGTGGTGGAAATCCTGGGTTGGCAGGTGCTGCTAAAACCTAAAACCTTGCCAAATTGCTGCAGTACAGGAAGCTAATGGAATGCTGGCCTTTATGTCCAGAGGGCTGGAGTGCAAGAATGCAGAAGTTATTCTACAGTTATACAAAACCCTGGTTAGACCCCACTTGGAGTATTGTGAGCAGATCTGAGCACCACACCTTAGGAAGAATATATTAATCTTGGATAGAGTACAGTGTAGGTTTGCAAAAGTGATACCTGAACTTCAGGCATTAAGTTCTGTGGTGAAATTACCCAAATTAGACCTGTTTTCTTTAGACTTTAGAAGGTTAAGGGTAATCTGATTGAAGTCTTCAAGCAGTTAACATGAAAAGACACCTTAGGTAAAGATAAACTATTTTCACCGGTTGGGGATTCAAGACCTTGGGAGCATAGTCTGAGAATTAGGACCTGTCTATTCATTTAAAAATCATACAACACCAGGTTATAGTCCAACAGGTTTATTTGGAAGCACTAGCTTTCAGAGCACTGTTCCTTCATCAGGTGGTTGTGAAGCAGAACCATAAGACACAGAATTTATAGCAAAAGATTAGTGTCATGCAACTGAAATGGTATATTGTCTAAGCTGAGATGTCACCATTTTTTATAAAACATTAAGTTATCTCGAGAATGTGAGTTAAAAGAAGTTCTGGGATTTACATACTAATGAACCAAAACCTGTAACCAATTCTAAAAGATAACAACAATCGAGCTTTGTTTAATATATCACTTCAGTTGCATGATACTCATCTTTTGTTATAAATTCTGTGTCTTATGGTCCTGTTCCACAACCACCTGATGAAGGAGCAGCGGTTTGAAAGCTAGTGCTTCCAAATAAACCTGTTGGACGTGTTATGCGATTTTTAACTTTGTCCACCCCAGTCCAAGACCGGCTCCTACACATAACAACTGTCCATTCAGGAGAGATGTTAGGAAGCACTTCTAACGCAAAGGTTTGGAACTGTCTTGCACAAATGGCAGTGGTTGCTAGTTCAGTTGTTAATTTTAAATCTGAGATAGATCACTTTTATTAAGCAAAGATATTAAGGGATATGGAGTTGGGTGACAGATCAGTCATGGTCTGATTGAATAATGGAACAGGTTTGAGGGGCTGAATGGCCTACTCCTATTTCTGTGTTCCTATCCACATGTGGATGGGTGCTTTGAGGCATTTCAAAATAGTTGCAAATGTTGTTGTGGATTTGCGATGGCAAATCATCAGAAATGATAAATCAAAATTAGATTCTTAACGGAATAATAATCAACAGAGTTTCCATCTCCTCTGTGGATTGGAAGACAAATTGACAATGGCTATTAGCATTTTCCTGGACAATGCGAATGAACTGCATTGAACAGCAATACTTGTTTTACATTTGAGAAACTGTAGCTACGAGCAGGTGTTATGACTTGTGCGTAAGATAAATACAACTTGTTAAGGGCTTGAATCTTAACAAATTAGTTATTATCAGATTTTTTCTCCCTTAGGCAAGAAACAATGTAATGTTGCCCACCATTTCCCCTCTCTGCCACAGCCATCCAACCCCTAGCTTCGGCCATTAAAGTTATTTTAGAGGCCTGGAGGCCTGCTGCAGGGGATTGGAACTTAATGGGCACAAAGCTGATGTACTACAGCTTCACCATGAATGACATTAATGTAGTACACTGGCTCCTTGCCAAGCTATTCCAGTGCAGCTACAGCTTTGCCATCTGTCTGAAGATGTGGTAAAATTGCCCAGGTGTGTCCTTGTACATAAAATGCAGGACAATCCAATCCTGTCAATTAGCACCCCATCAGTCTACTCTCATAGAATCCCTATGGTGTAGAAGCAGGCCATTTGGCTCAACAAGTCCGCATCAACCCTACGAAGAGTATCCCACCCAGACCCATTCCCCTACCCTATTACTTTACATTTCCCCTGACTAATGCACCTAACCCATACATCCCTGGACACTATGGGCAATTTAGCATGGCCAATCCATGTAACCTGCACATCTTTGAGCTGTGGGAGGAAACCCGAGCACCTGGAGAAAACACACGCACACATGGGAGAATGCGCAAACTCCACACTGACAGTCACCTGAGGCTGGAATCGGACCCGGGTCCCTGGAGCTGTGAGACAGCAGTGCTAACCATTGAGCCACTGTGCTGCTAGTCTCTTGATCATCTGCAAGGCAATGGGAGCAGTCACGGACAATGTTAATGGAATAACCAGTTCAGCGACTTTCAGTTTGAGTTCCTCCGGGGTCAAGCAAGGCTGAAAGGGCTGAACTCCAGTGGTGAGGTGAGAATGACTACCCTTGGCATCACTCCAAAATTGGAGGGAGGTCATCCTGGATCCCCAGGGGCTGCCTTTTACTTTTCCTTTATTCACCCATGGGATGAGGGCATTACCGGCTGGACCAGCATTTATTGCCCATCCCTAATTGCCCAGACGGTAGTTAAGAGTCCACATTGTTATGAGTGGTCAGACTGGGTAAGGATGATAGTTTCTTCCTGAAAGGGCATTAGTGAACTAGATGGGTTTTTCCAACAATCAATTCATGGTCATAATTAAGCTCTTATTTGAATATTTTTTGAATTCATATTCCAGCATCCACTGTGGCAGAACTTGAACCCAGGTCCCAGAACATTACCTGGGTCTCTGATTTAATAGTCGAGTGATAATACCACTAGGCCATTGTGTCCCCTATGAAGAAAAGGAAAAGACATTGAAGGTTCTGGAATTTTCTGGTCAATCTTAAACTTCATGTCATTGGAATATAATGGGTGGGAAGAATCAAGGTGTAAAATTGAGAAATAGTTCTAACCCTTTTACAAAAATCATTGAGATCCACAGAACTGCACAGTAATCTAAAGCTGCCCACTCCTGCAGGAAGTAACTTAATCCTTTAAAACATATCATCCAATGCACACAAATTAATAGAGCCAGACACTGTAAAAAGCAATAATATTATAAAATATTCTGACACTAATCCTGTTACAGATGGGAGACTGGATGACATTATTAGCAGGTGTCTGAAAAACAGCCAATAACAGAAGGCTTGAGCTGTCATTGTAACTGCAAAGAGCGAGCCTGAAGGAACTACCAATTAACTGTCTAATTACCCTGGTAATTCGAACAAAATCTAAAGTCTTTTGTAAAACTGAAATATCAGACTACCTGTGGCACAGTGGCTCAGTGGTTAGCATTGATGCCTCACAGCACCAAGGACTGGGCCCTTGGGTGACTGCCTGTGTGGAGTTTGCACATTGTCCCCGTGTCTGTGTGGGTTTCCTCCTGGTGCTGTGGTTTCCTCCCACAGTCCAACGACGTGCAGGTTGGGTGGATTGGCCATGCTAAATTGCCAAACGTACGGTGCTGGAAACACACAGCCAGTCAGGCAGCATCCGAGGAGCAGTAGAGTTGACATTTCAAGAATAAGCTCTTCATCAGGAATGCAGACCTCACTCTTCCATGCTAAATTGCCCATAGTATCCAAGGATGTGCAGATAAGGTGTGTTAGCCATGGGGGATGGAGTGGGATGCTCTTTGGAGAGTCAGCATGGACTTGGTGGGCCAAATGACCTGCTTCCCCACTGTAGGGATTCTATACTATGGGAATGCTACAACAAGGAGTAGAACAACACTAGGGGCTGAATCTAGGTTTTTATATGTCTTTGTGTGAATTACATCGGATTGTTTGGAGGGTTTTTCACCAGGTGATATAATGCTGTACTCTCTCTGTCTACCAAAGCCACTAAGCACCAACCCACCCGATGACATCTCTCATATCTGATTCCAGACTCATCTTTCTATGTACCATTTCCAGAACACCTCATAACTTGCCAGACATTCTGTAATTCACCAACATCCTTTGCACCCACACCGGTTTTAAAAGCTCATTGTGCATCCAGGCACATGCAGTCAGTCTGGAGCTTCCCCCCCCGGAGCTCCTGACCTTTGCCTCTGGTGTGGCAGAAGTGGAAATTGGTATCCCACTTTGCAAACAAAATTCTGGAGTTCCTGTTTCACAGGGTGATGCACAGGCTGAAAAACCTACTCTTGTACCTTCACCGAACGTAAATCCATCCTCAATTTTGGAATCATCGAAATTATGAGGGATTTGTGGTTAGAAAACCTGTTCAACTGATAAAGAAACAACAAATTGTCCTCAGCTTAACTCAACCTAACAAAAGCTTATTGTCAGAAGCTGTTTAATTTAGACTGAGGGAGAACTTTCTGATTTTCAACTCATGCTCATTTCCGAATGACAAAGTTCAGTCACCTTCTTCTTAACTATATCACTGTTAAGCTGTTAACATCAACAGCATCCACAGTACTGTGCTTTAGTTTAGATTTGTTTTAAATGATAAAGTAAGTTGCACATTCTCTTAAAAATTATTCTCAGAGGAAAACACAGCTCTCATTTGTACAACTGGGAGTTGCCAATGTGCTATAAGCACAAGACTTTGATATGCTTTGGATTGTCTCTTTAATTCAAGATAAAAACGGGGTAATCAAGAGAGCCATGTGAGTGGTGTTAAAGTCTGCCCACTGAGTAGACAGCGTGGCTTAGTTGTTATGGGAACAGGCAGACACAAGAAGCAGCTGCATCAGATTCACACCTGAAAACAGGGCAGTAGTAACTGTGCTACAGTGGATAGGCTTTCAGTCTTTAAGGTTGTGGACAAAAAAGAGAGAGAAGTTTCACAGAGGGACAAAGAACTACATTTGGTGGGGTCAGGTATGAGAAGCTAAGGGCTCTTTGTGAGCTACTGGGCAGAATGCAGGAGGAAGGATGGTCTTTGGTCAGTCAGATACACCCTGTTACAATCTAAGGAGGTCCAGCTGATTTGTCCTGGAATGGTCAGGTGGGAAACAAATTGCCGGACTGAGTTTTTTTGTTGACCTTTGGCTAGGAACTTCCCTAAAACCAATAAAACCATTTTGAGATTACAATTTGATGAACCTGAGAGAAGCAAAATTATTGGAAACTAGAAGTGACATTAAATTGGTTCCTATAAAAACAGAAATTCCTCAAAGAGGAGCAATGAAGGACAACTGTGAGGTTTGGGGCTTTTTTAATGTAAGAAGTTCAAAGGAGATTGCCTTCTCTGTAATTTAGCTGTCTCCTAAATAGTGTTTAATCAATTTTGCTTCTAGTTAATTTGTTATAATAAGGAGTCTTCAGAATTGAAATCAAATAGTGAGACCCTTTCAGTTGGCTACAGGGAATTCAAGTCTGTTGTGTGAAGTTATCAGGGATCATAACAACGTGAGTTCACTATGTTTCTTCATATGACATTAACTATCACTCAGCTATTACGACAGTGAATTCAGTAAAAAAACCAAAAGACAAAATGCTGGAAAATCTCAACAGGTCTGGCAGCATCTGTAAGGAGAGAAAAGAGCTGACGTTTCGAGTCTAACTGACCCTTTGTCAAAGCTTAAAAAAAGGAGAGAAATAGGGAGGTATCCACGCTTCAGGCTCACTGCCTTAATTCCTGATGAAGGGCTTTTGCTCGAAACGTCGATTTCGCTGTTCCTTGGATGCTGCCTGAACTGCTGTGCTCTTCTAGCACCACTAATCCAGAAGGTATTTATACTAGGCTGAGGGAAGGTGAGTCATGGCTCCAGAGGCAAAGGTAGCAATAAAGAGGTGAAAATGACAGTGCATAGAGCGATTATAGGGAGATTAGGAAAAGAGAGACAATCAAGAAATAAGAGGTACAGAACAGTGAAAAAAATATAAAAAAAGGATAAATAAAATAAATGAAATAAAATTATCTGAAGTGAATTCAGTAGATCTCCCAAGGAAAGAGAAGGAAAGTCAACATACAAGTAAACATATACCATCACCTGACATTTTGTTGCTTCAGAACAAACATTTTCTATTGTGACCCCATTTTAATGCTTCACATTTGGAGTAACCCCAAGGTGAAACCTGCAGGTAAGGGGGAAGAGTCATTGAGAGCTGGTTGAGGGATGTAAAGCAAAACTACAAAATCTAAGTTTTCCTGAGAGACACAAAAACAAACAATTCCATTGGGCCGTGTGGAGTAACAGTATTGTGGTTAGATTCAGCTGGGGGATAGCATTGAACTCATTTAACTGGCTTTGTTGGTATCAGCAATTGGGCCTCAGAGTTCATAGGGTTAGGCCAAACCCACAGGCAAAATGTATCCCACACATTTAAAGGGGTTTCACAGCTGGGAGCAGGACTGCCCAATTTTAGCCTCGATTCCTTTGCTGTCTTGAAGCTTGTGAGCACATGTGCTTAGCCTACAACTCTACTGGGGATCATCAGTTTGAGATCCTCTGCTTCAGAAGCTAAGATCAAGAAGTATAAGACCTCTTACCCTTTCTCATTTGGGTTTACGTAAGTTATGGATAGAAGCCAAAATAATTAAATGGACCGAATGGCAGAAGGGAGGGGAAAAACACACAAGGAAGACATCTCCAAATTCTTTTTGAGGACTTTGTCATTCTGTGCACAACCTCAGTCACTCAGTGCTGTAGTCTTTAAATGTTGCTGGACAGGAACATGTTTTAAACTAGCTCCTTGCTGGAATACAGGGGCCCAAACATATCCAACTGATTTCATAAAAGGATGTTTGCAAATAGCGATTGGAAGTTAGATCTCCTTTCGGGATGATTCATAAAAGGCCAAGAGCATTGTCTTAATTGTTCTCGGATGGTAAATGTCTGCACAAGAGTTAAATTGTGAGCATATTGTGACTGCATCAGACAGCTAACACAGCAGGCTGCTGAAACCACATGAAATGAAGAGGATTCTTTGCAATTCTTAGACAATTAACTAAATAAACAGAGGGTAACTTCTTAATAGAATGGAACTCAATGAGCATTAATTCACCACATGGAACATACGCCTCACGATTCTTTATTTAAGACATGAGAATAATAGTCTTCCCACTCATCCTGTTCCATTTATACATAGAAGTAAAGATTGCTTTCCTGTTTTTACGAAACCAAATCATCATTGTATTTATTACCAAGCTTGATGTTTAACCATATATAGAAGAGGTTCCCTGATAGACATAAAAATAATGTATTCCATTGGACCATGTGGTGTAGTTAGATTCAGCTGGCTGGGAGTAGCATTGAACCCCATTTTATCCACAGGATTTCAGCCGGAAAATGAGTTTTTAACTAATTTGAAGACCAAAGCTAGCTCAGTACAGACTTGCTGTTACAATTTGGAGCAATGACAGTAAGAAAGAGTCCCTGGAGTATAGCAAAAGCAGTACCCCACAGTCTGTCGACTTCAAAATGGCCTGGAAATTGTGGCTGCATTGAACATTCTCCACCACCCACTGATCGCTCACTGATTAATAATAGTCTCTGCTGAATCATGAAGATGTTCTTTACCATGTGACTGGTATTACTGAGGAACTTGCTACCATTTTGGGTGGTTGGAACAAATAGCATTTATGTATTTAAGGGAAAGTTACATGAATACATGAAGAAGCAATGACTAGGAAGTAACCTTAAGAGTAAAAGGAAGTTAGAGGGGTGGATCATTAACACCAGTTGGGCCTGTTTCTGTGCTGTAAGTGACCCGACTTCATTTTCTTCTGAGCTACATACTCTATTTGGAAGGATTCATTATCACTCCATTGACTCCAATGATATAATTTTTTTTTAATTTTGTGACTGATGACACATGACTATTCGGTTAATTTTAGAACTATTTTGACAGGTGATGGGAAAGGGAAATGAGTGTTCACTGCCCTCATTAAACAAGAGAGAAAGCTGAACACTCATTTCCAGCAAAAGCTCACATTAATTCCTTGAAATTGTGGCCCTCTCACTCCGGCTGAATGCTGAATCCTTAGCATCTTCATAAAATGTAAGACACAAAAAACATGAATCCAAATCTAGAAAGGAATCCATCAAAAGCTTCTGAAGCACTATTTTTTAAATTTTATTGCCTCTGCCTGGAAATAGCCCCGCTATTTGTTTTAGAAAATACATTTATTTTGATAAACAGAAAAGGACAAAGAAAGGTAGGTGTTCGTTACAGCGACAGACTGTTAATAGTGGAAAACCATTCACTTCTAAATCTCTTTTATAACCTCTCCACCTCTCTCTCCTTCAAACCCTTTCTCCAAGCTTTTGTCACCCAATTTAATGTAGGTCAGCAATGATTTTTCATTGCTTAGGCTCCTGCGATGTTTGAGTCAAAAAAATGTGGTGCTGAAAAAGCACAGCCTGTCAGGCAGCATTTGAGGAGCAGGAGAGTCAATGTTTCGAGCATAAGCTCTTCATCAGGAATCCATCTTAAACTCTGTAAAACTATACAGAGAGTTTGTCAGTCTGACATTGCATTAGGAAACAGACAGACTTAAACATCTAGTGTTTAAAAAGCTGAATTACCTTAAGAATGTAAATTAAAAGAAGCTCTAGGATTTACATATCAAAGAACAGAAACCAACACATCCCATTATGGAGTCATTGAGTCATAGAGATGTACAGCATGGAAACAGACCCTTCGGTCCAACCCGTCCATGCCAACCAGATATCCCAACCCAATCTAGTCCCACCTGCCAGCACCCGGCCCATATCCCTTCGAAACCTTCCTATTCATATATCCATCCAGATGTCTTTTACATGTTGCAATTGTACTCACCTCCACCACTTCCTCTGGCAGCTCATTCCATATACATACCACCCTCTGCGTGAAAAAATTGCTCCTTAGGTCTCTTTTATATCTTTCCCCTCTCACCCTAAACCTATACCCTCGAGTTCTGGACTCCCCTACCCAAGGGAAAAGACTTTGTCCATTTATCTTATCCGTGCCCCTCATAATTTTGTCAACCTCTATAAGGTCACTCCTCAGCCTCCGACGCTCCAGAGAAAACAGCCCTAGCCTATTCAGCCTCTGCCTATAGCTCAAATCCTCCAACACTGGCAACATCCTTGTAAATCTTTTCTGAACCCTTTCAAGTTTCACAACACCTTTCCAATAGGAAGAAGACCAGAATTGCACACAATATTCCAACAGTGGCCTAACCAATGTTCTGTACAGCTGAAACATGACCTCCCAACTCCTGTACTCAATAAAGGAAAGCATACCAAATGCCTTCTTCACTATCCTATCTACCTGTGACTCCACTTTCAAAGAGTTATGAACCTGCACTCCAAGGTCTCTTTGTTCAGCAACACTTCCTAGGACCTTACCATTAAGTCCTGCTAAGATTTGCTTTCCCAAAATGCAGCACCTCACATTTATCTGAATTAAACTCCATTAGCCACTTCTCAACCCATTAGCCCATCTGATCAAGATCCCTTTGTACCCTCCACTACCACCCTCTGTCTTCTACCTTTGAGCTAGTTCTGTATCCAAATGGCTAGTTCTCCCTGTATTCCATGAGATCTAACCTTGCTAACCAGTCTCCCATGGGGAACCTTGTCGAATGCCTTTCTAAAGTCCATATAGATCACATCTACTACTCTGCCCTCATCCCAAACCTCTGTTACTTCTTCAAAAAACTCAATCAAATTTGTGAGACATGATTTCCCATGTGTAAAGCCATGTTGACTATCCCGAATTAGTCCAAATTCATGTACATGCTGTCCCTCAGGATTCTCTACAACAACTTGCCCACCACCGACGTCAGGCTCACTGGTCTATAGTTCCCTGGCTTGTCCTTATCACCCTTCTTAAACAGTGGCACCACATTTGCCAACCTCCAGTCTTCCGGCACCTCACCTGTGACTATTGATGATACAAATATCTCAGCAAGAGGCCCAGCAATCACTTCCCTAGCTTCCCACAAAGTTCTAGGGTACACCTGATCAGGTCCTGGGTATTTATCCACTTTTTTGCATTTCAAGACATCCAGCACTGCCTCCTCTGTAATCTGGACATTTTTCAAGATGTCACCATCTATTTCTCTACATTTTATATCTTCCATGTTCTTTTCCACAGTAAATACTGATGCAAAATACTTATTTAGTATCTGCCCCATCTCTTGCAGCTCCACACAAAGGCTGCTTTGCTGATCTTTGAGGGACCCTATTGTCTCCCTAATTACCCTTTTGCCCTTAATGTATTTGTAAAAACCCTTTGGATTCTCCTTAGTTCTATTTGCCAAAGCTATCTCATGTCTCCTTTTCGCCCTCCTGATTTCCCTCTTAAGTATACTTCTACTGCCTTTATACTCTTCTAAGGATTCACTTGATCTATCTTGTCTATACCTTACATATGCTTCCTTCTTTTTCTTAACCAAACCTTCAATTTCTTTAGTTATCTAGCATTCCCTATACCTACCAGCCTTCCCTTTCACCCTAACAGGAATATACTTTCTCTGGACTATCGTTATCTCATTTCTGAAGGCTTCCCATTTTCCAGCTGTACCTTTACCTTTGAACATCTGCACCCAATCAGCTTTTAAAAGTTTTTGCCTAATAACATCAAAATTGGTCTTCCTCTAATTTAGAACTTCAAGTTTTAAATCTGGTCTATCCTTTTCCATCACTATTTTAAAACTAATAGAATTATGGTCCCTGGCCCCAAAGTGCTCCCCGACTGACACCTCAGTCACCTGCTCTGTCTTATTTCTCAAAAATAGGTCAACTTTTGCACCTTCTCTAGCAGGTACAACCACATACTGAATTAAAAAATCCTTCTCATACAGACTTAACAAATTCCTCTCCATCTAAATCCTTAACACTATGGCAGTCCCTATTATTCTTACAGATAACTGAGATCTCCTTACAAATTTGTTTTTCAATTTCCCTCTAACTACTAGAGAGTCTAAAATACAATCCCAAAAAGTTGATCATCCCTTTCTTATTTCTCAGTTCCACCCAAATAACTTCCCTGGATGTATTTCCGGGAATATCCTCCCTCAGTACAGCTGTAATGTTGTCCCTTATCAAAAATGCCACTCCCCCTCCTCTCTTGCCTCCCTTTCTATCCTTCCTGTAGCATTTGTATCCTGGAACATTAAGCTGCAAGTCCTGTCCATCCCTGAGCCACGTTTCTGTAATTGCTATGATATCCCAGTCCCATGTTTCTAACAATGCCCTGAGTTCATCTGCCTTCCCTGTTAGGCCCCTTGCATTGAAATAAATGCAGTTGAATTTTTCTCTGCTTTGTCCCTGACTGCCCTGACTGTTTGACTCACCTTTGTTCTCAACTGTACCAGTCTCAGATTGAAATATTTCTTCACTACCTCCCTGGGTCCCACTCCCAACCTAACTAGTTTAAATCTTCCCGAGCAGCTCTAGCAAATCTCCCAGCCAATATATTAGTCCCCTTCCAATTTAGGTGCAATCCGTCCTTCTTGTACAGGTCACTTCTACCCCAAAACAGCTTCCAATGATCTAAAAATGTGAATCCTTTTCACATATACCAGCTCCTCAGCCATGCATTCATCTACTCTATCCTACTATTCCTGCCCTTACTAGCCCGTAGTCCCGGGAGTAATCTAGATATTACTACTTTCAAGGACCTCCTTTTTAAATTCTTGCCTAACTCTCTGTAAACTCCCTTCAGAATCTCAACCTTTTCCCTTCCAATGTTGTTGGTTCCAATGTGGACAATGACCTCCTGCTGGCTCCTCTCCCCCCTGAGAACATTCTGCACCCTCTCTGAGACATCCTTGATCCTGGCACCAGGGAAACAACACACCATTCTGCTTTTTTGCTGCTGGCCACAGAAACGTCTATCTGTACCTTGGACCAGAGAGTTCCCTAACACAATCGATCGCTTGGAACCTGACATACCTCTTATTACATAAGAGCCAGTCTCGATACTAGAAACTGTGCTATATCCCCCTGAGAATCCATCACCGCTACATTTTCCAAAATATCATGCCTGTTTGAAATGGGGATAGCCACAGAGGACTCCTGCACTAGCTGCCCACCTCTCTTACCTTTCATGGAGTTAACCCATCTATGTGACTGTATCTGCGAGTTTTCCCCCCTTCCTATAACCGCCATCCATCACACCCTCTTGCTGTTGTAAATTCCTCATTGCCTCTAACTGCCTCTTCAAGCCTCTTCAATCGATCCATTCGATCGGATAGGATTCGCAAACAGCAGCATTTATTGCAGATACAATCCTCAGTAACCCGTAAACTCTCCCTCAACTCCCACGTCCGACGAGCCGAGCATATCCCTCTACTAAGGGCCATTTGTGCTTCTTTCAGTCTACAGACCCAGAAAATAGCACTGTCTTATTCCTCTACAAAACACTGCTCCAGGTTAAATTAATACTTATGGCTTATATTTTAAGTTTAATCAAGAGACATAGCTTAATAAAACGTATAATCAAGAAAGAATCCACTCTACCCACTACTGCAGACTTATTTTAAGGCCATGCTTAAAATCCACTTATCTGCTTCTGTGCTGTGACCTCGCCCAAACAGGTTCCTCCAAGATCAGGTGTGAAGTTCAGTGTTTTTTAATTTTCCCAGATGCACTCCGATGTCCAATGGTACATGGCTTCAACAGCAAAGGCAGTAACTGCTAACTCTGTCAGTTAGCAATGTGGGTTTCTCTCTCTCTCTCTCTCTCCTGCACTGACCTCACCATGTGCTTCCAATGTCTGTCCTTTTAAAACCGCTATTGTTTTGACTTTTTTTCCTCCAAAGTTCCAAAACAATGCAACAGCATATAAAACAGTAATTGCTGCTCCTGGAATTCGAGGAAATCACCTCCGACACCTAAAATACCTCAAAAAATAAGCAGCTGTTACAGCCAGAAATTATTCTATGAGATCTAACCTTGATCACCAGTCTCCCATGGGGAACCTTGTCAAATGCCTTATTGAAGTCCATATAGATCACATCTATCGCTCTACCCTCATCAATCTTCTTTGTTATTTCTCAAAAAACTCAGTCAAGTTTGTGAGACATGATTTCCCACACACAAAGCCGTGTTATAAAAGATGAAAGATTTAATCTAAGATTGTTTACTGTATCACATCTCCATGACATTGGACTCCTTTGGCTATAAATTCTCTGAGGATGATCATAACCTCCACAACCACCCAATGAAAGAGCAGTGCTCTGAAAGCTACTGTTTTCAAATAAACCTGTTGGACTATAACCTGGTGTTGTGGGACTTTTAACTTTGTCCACCCCAGTCCAACACCAGCACCTTCAATTCATCAGGATTGTGATGCACAATTCTGATGAAGGGCTTATGTCCAAAACGTTGACTCTCCTCTTTCTTGGATGCTGCCTGACCGGCTGCACTTTTCTAGCACCACACTTTTTGACTCTGATCTCCAGCATCTGCAATCCTCACTTTCTCCTCCTGTGATATTTTTCAACATGAAAGGCAAAACATAAAAGTTGCTGTGACCATATTTGCATGTCTCAGCTAAGGTTCAAAATAAGAAAGCTCTTGAAGTGCCAATAACCTTCCTTTCTATTGCTAACTGATGTCTTCTTGTTCACCCCTTCCCCATGCTTGAAATTGTTATAGAGGAAGAGAGGCAAAAAAAAAAGACAAGTTATGCGCCAAATGACATAGAAACACAGACGATGTCTCAGCTGGGGATAATAAAGAAAGTTGAGCTATTTACTCATAACAGATGTATGAGTCAGTTAACAAGAAGAATAAGCAAGATGTCAAAGTACAAACTTTGCACGGCTGGAATGGAATGACACTTCTTGAGTGGAGGTATGGGATTATCTTTCCCCGCTTGTTTGGACTTGCTTGGACCCCTGTTGCCTTCATTCCCTCAGTCCAACTTTAGCTGTTAAGCTAAACATGAAAGCTTTGCCTACAAGCCAACTCACTGTTATTACAGAAACACTTCAACCATAAAAGGAAGTTGACAAAATTTTTATTTACAAAGATAACATACATGCATTCACATGAAGTTTAATATGACGTTCCTTCCATTTATATATCTTCATAGGAACCTAACATGATTGCTTTATCTTACTTAACAATCTCTTCTTAAAATGGCAGCCTTACTACACATTCATTGATTTCAATCAATAGTCTGCAAACACAATCTTCCAGGCAATCTGACATGTTTAGTTTCAAACTAACTAGTTATGGCTAATTCAGTATTTCTTAAGGGAATATCTGTAAGTAGTTTGTTCTCAAATTGTTACTATATTAGTGCATCTTTGTACTTTTCAAATCAGTTGTTCTTAATGCATTCTTTAAGAAGGTTTGCCAAGTGAGTGGCAAATTTGTGCCATTTTGTGTCATGATTTAAATATAGTCATATAACACCCTTGAACAGCACCACCTGGTGTGCAGCTAGAACAATGACCTGTACATAAATGGTTAGAGACAAAAAATACTGCAGATGCTGGAATCCAAAATAGAGGTTGTCTTCACCTATCCCCACTTCACCACCCAGCCCCCGCCTCCCCCTTTATCTGCAGCTACCCCCACACCCACCCCAGTCCTGAAGAAGGGTTACACCCGAAACATCCACTTCTGCACCTCCTGATGCTACCTGGTTTGCTGTCCTCCTGCCTGTACATAAATAGTATCAGTCATTGTAAGAGTTGAGTACAATTTCCTAGATACTAGATTGTTTTAAAGGGTTATAATCCATGATGGCCAAAACAAAAATCAGTAGCTGAAAGGAGATCGAGAATAAGGAGACATGCAGTGGTTGTGGAAAGTGCTATATAAATGCAGGTACTTTTACATTTCTTATCATCATCATCCACACACTGCACAAGTGCGCATGGCTGAGGAACTCAGTGAATACCTTTCATCTGTATTTACTAAGAAAATTTGCAATAAGGTAGGCAATAGTTATGATGTGACAATCTGAGTAACCATGTTACAATTGAGATGGGTGGAGACACTGTCACTCTAGTTCCACTCCTTCACAGGTCTCAAACATAAAATAAAATTATGTTCACGTCCCAAAATGGCTCATCATATACTTTCCCTATATTAGACCTAGAGTGAAAAGATACATTAAATAGGTTTTTCACTAAGCAAAAATATTGGTTTATTATAAAACACTCAATGAATATGAAGAAGTGGTTAACAATTTGTAATATAGAAATATAAATGTTTGCCCATCTAAATAATGCAAAGCATACAAATATAGGAACAAACATAAGGTAGAGGGGACAAACCATATTTTTCTCTCTGCAGGGATTCATTTTTAAAAGAAGTAAACAGATTTTCTGGTCAATTATGGTATTTCTTGAAAGCAGAAGACAATAAAGCTGTCAGTCTGTTGTTCTTGCATGTGAGGTCAAGTCACTTAGCACCTATGGCTGTCTGTGGGATCTTGGCATACACGGCTTGTTCATGAAATATAAGATTGAGAAGGTCTTTCAGTTACTCTTTCAGAAGAATAATTAGATTTCACCCAGTGAAATTAGAGTTCACAGGTCGGCACAACATTGAGGGCCGAAGGGCCTGTTCCACGCTGTATTGTTCTATGTTCTATCTCAAACTGAACGTGTTTCAGAAACAGGAACATGAGTTGAGATGCTTATTCCATAGCAGGCTTTCCCGAACTGAAAACAGAAAAGTAAAAGTGATCATAACCTTATCAAATTCAATGACAGTATACACTGATGTTCCCCAGAAGTCATAACAGAATCACAGTTTTTCATGATATATATTAGTGACTTGGACTTAGATGTAGTATTTCAAAATTTACAGACAATACAAACATGGAAGTCCAGTGAATTGTGAGGAAGATGATGATAAAAATGAAATACTTACATTTGTAAAATACTTTTCACACCTCTAGGTATCTCACAGCATACTGTTACTAATTAAGTGCTTTTGAAATGTAGTCACTATTATAATGTCAGAAACACAGCAAACCATTTGTGCACAGCAGGATCCCACAAACAACAACACAATAATGAACAGATATTCTGAACAGAGGGCTAAATATTGGCCACATTCCCAGGGGATAAATCATCTGCTCATCTTTCAACTAATTCCATGTGCTCCCAGACATCACCCTGACAGGATAGATGGAGTCTCGATTTAATGTTTAGACTGAAGGACATCATGTCATAAAGTACAATGCTCGCTCAGTTTTGCACTTGGAGTCTCAGCATTTGTTTCTGTGCTCAAGCGCAAGAGTGGGATGTTGAAACAAAACTATGTGATTCGGCAGCATGCGTGCTAGTAGCTGTGTCACAGATAGTACTGTTGGTCTTTGTAAGGATCGAGACAGGCCAGTGGAATGGGAAGACACTTGGCAGATGAAATTCAAAGCCAAGAAGTGGTACATTTTGGTTGCAAAGTACATGGACAGGCAATATAAATTAAAGAATGCAATTCCAAAGACAGATTCAGAACAGAAAGGCCTGGGCAGCATTATGTGCAACCATCATTTAAAGTGGTGGGGGAGGTTGGGAAAGTAGTTTTTTTTAAAATGGCAGAATCTGAGACTTTCAGAATAGAGACAAGGACTGCAGAGCAAAGAAGTTAAGACAAACGTGTATGAAACATGGATTCGATTCAGAAGATTCCCTGGGTGTCAGGATTATTGGTAAATGCAAGTTAAAATTGAGAATTCCCTTCCCAGGTATTGCACCGTTAATATCTTCAGGTCCACGTCAGGAACAGCTCGAGTGTATCATTCTACAGGCTGGGTTTTATGGGCACTGTGGGCCCTGCCAATCTTCCCACACCCAGATAAAAGATCAGTGTGGCAGCCAGCCCAGCTGAAGACCAACTGCTCCTTTTATCTTGGCAGCAGATCAAGATTTTCACCCCACCCAGGCCTTGTCCAGCAGCGCCAGATTCAAGCGATGGCCACTGGTGACACTGCAGGATATTACCAGGGAAAAAGAGGACAATGGAGCTGGGGCTGATGCTGATTGGTAGGCCTCACAGCACCTGAGATCCAGGTTGGATTCCATCCTCGGGTGACTGTCTGCCTGGAGTTTGCACGTTCTCCCCGTGTCTGCGTGGATTTCCTCCAGGTTCTCCAATTTTCTCCAAAGATATGCAGGTTAAGTGGATTGACCATGCTAAAAAAAATTTGCTTTTTTCTTCCCCTAGAGATGTGCAGGTTAAGTGGTTTATCCATGGTAAAAACCCCATGTGGAGTAACAGGGTTGGTGTGGGTCTGGGTGAGATGCTTTTCTGAGGGTCAGTGCGCACTCAAAGGGCTGAACAGTCTCTTTCTGCTCTGTGTGGATTCTATGATTTACTGGCAGACCCCAGTGAGGGGGTATGGGAGTGGTAGGGTGGGGTGGGAGGGCTAGTTTTGAGAGACTGTGGATGGGAGAAACGTTAAAGGTTCCCTTCACCCTTCCTGCCCAAATCCAGTCCATGTAGTGACAGTTACTTGGCTAGGTCCTTCATAATACAATATAGCAGGTAATGTAGCAGGCGGAGGCTGAATGAGGCATTTAAGTGGTCACTTGAGAAGGAATCTGTCTGACATTATAATACAAAGTGCCGGAGAAGCACAGCAGGTCGAAAGAGGAAAACAAAGCTAACGTTTCCAGTTGGAACAAGTGTCATATCATGCTGGACTTGAAACATTAATTCTATTTTTCTGTCCACAGATGCTAACAGACCTGCTGAGTTTCACCAGCATTTTACATTTTTATTTCAAATTTCCAGCATCCACAGTACTTTGCTTTTATTCACTGTTTGATCGACAACTTAGAAATCTGCAGAATCTCTCAAGATTTTATCCCATGTGTGTACATCCACTTCTATATACATATGGTGTACATCAAGCTTACCCCATTATAACTAATACAATTCTACAAAACCTTTTGCAGATTAGATTGTTTTTGCATTACTTTGCTTTCTTGTTCCACTGTAGATACTGAACAGACTTTGCTCAACATCCTTAATTCCAAACCTAAAAGTTAAAGTCCATTTTCTGAGCTATCTAATGGCATCTAGCAAATTATAACTTGCAATCTGCACAATTTGAGCTCTCAATATTGGTTAACTTACTGAGTTCCATGAAAAGTTCAGACGTATCCAATGTTGATTAAAGATTGTTTTGAATGAATTATCAGTCCCGACTTTCTGCCAAGATTTCTTTCCTTGGCTTATTGCACTCGTTCTTTCCGTTTCTTTTGTATCTTGGATGTTGGCTAATCACAACCATGGGTTGTGCCAACATACCAGGCCAGAACAAAACACCTCTTAATAAATCTTGAAGATTTTTCAATTCCTTGGTGGCTTTGATGTAATTTTACTAATTTAAGTTTTCGAAGCTTGGCAATTGAAAACCTTCTTTGATTCTACGAACTTTGTGCTCACTGACCTTCATTGGTCCAGTCAAGCAAATCCAAGCAAATTTAAAAGTTTTATCCTTTTCAAGTCCCTTCATGGCTCCATTCCTCCCCGTCACTAATCTCCTTTCGCTCTACAATGCTCTGAGATATCTGTGCTTTTCTAATTCTGGATTCTTGAGTATTCTTGATTGCAATCACTTCTACTGCCAAGTTCCTTCTATCTCCCCAGGCCTTTAGAGCTTTAGTCCTTTAGGACACACCTTGAAACTTAGTTCTTTGACCAAGGCCATCTGCTTTAATGAGACTGTCAAACCTTGTTTTAGAACCCTGAATACGTTATTATGGTAAAGGTGGTATATAAATGCAAGCTAGATGATTTATTTTTTAAACTCTCTTCAGTATTCAGTTTAGTTTTGAAAGTCATTAGGATCCCAGACCAGATCATCAAACTTATCTTACGACTGGGTTTGGAGCCAACACAGAGGGCCCCCAATTTACAAGCATTTGACGTACAAACATAATCCCAAATAGGGGTTTAATTTTAAACATCCAACATATGAACATTTCTTGTGCTTAGAAATTGCTTCATCTTGTCCAGCATTGAATTCTGACTTATGTACAAGTTAGCTTGCGAATGGACTGAGGAACCAAACCCATGCTCAGCCCACGGATTGCCTGAGTCTTTTTTGTTAGAAATTCAATACATCTGATATCCAGGGGAGTTGCTAAGAGAATAAAGCCACAAGATTCCATGGTTTTCAACAAATAACGGTAAACTTCACTATACTAGATTAGAACAGTAATACAATCTAAACTACATGTACAATTTATACTCTAACATCCAAAATTACCACGTGACAAATATGGGTAATGGACTGTGATCGAACACAAAGAACATCAAATAGCAAACACAATCAAAACAGATCCCACAGATTTCTCAATTCCCCTCAGATAGAGACATACAGTCATAGAGATGTACAGCATGGAAACAGACCCTTCGGTCCTACTCATCCATGCCAACCAGGTATTCTAACCTAATCTAGTCTCACTTGCCAGCACCCAGCCCATATCCCTCCAAACCCTTCCTATTCATATACCCATCCAGATGCCTCTTAACTGTTGTAATTGTACCAGCCTCCAGCACTTCCTCTGGCAGCTCATTCCATACACAACAACCCTCTGCATGAAAAAGTTCCCATTTAGGTTTCTTTTATATCTTTCCCCTCTCCATCTAAACCTATGCCCTCTTGTTCTGGACTCCTCCACCCTAGGGAAAAGACTTTGTCTGTTTATCATATCCATGCCCTTCAAGATTTTATAAACCTCTATAAGGCTACCCCTCAGCCTCCGATGCTCCAAGGAAAACAGTCCCAGCCTATTCAGCCTCTCCCTGTAGCTTAAATCCTCCAACCCTGGCAACATCCTTGTAAGTCTTATCTGAACCCTTTCAAGTTTCACAACATCCTTCTGATAGAAAGGAGACCAGAATTGCACACAATATTCCAAAAGCGAACTAACCAATGTCCTGTACAGCCACAACATGACCTCCCAACTCTTCTACTCAGTGCTCTGTCCAATAAAGGAGAGCATACTAATCGCCTTCTTCACTATCCTATCTACCTGTGACTCTACTTTCAAGGAACAATGAATCTGTACTCCAAGGTCTCTTTGTTCAGCAACACTCCTCAGGACCTTACTATTAAATGTATAAATCCTGCTTTGATTTGTTTTTCTAAAATGCAGCACTTCACGTTTGTCTAAATTAAACTCATCTGCCACTCCTCAGCCTATTGGCCCATCAGATCAAGATCCCGTTGTACTCTGAGGTAACTTTCCTTGCTGTCCACTACACCTCCAATTTTGGTGTCATCTGCAAACTTACTAACTATACCTGTTATACCTATACTAGATGTTAATGGCACAGTTGGTCAGCAATTTCATTAATGTTATTTTTGCCGAAGTGGTGTTGAAACACCCTCTCAAAAGCTATTCCGCCATAGTCTGCCTCAACAACTGCTCCCATTCTGGTCAATCACCCTCCTTTTGTGGGAGTATACTTCCCTGGACTCTAAAACCTACACTCCAGTATTTATTCATAGATAGGACTCCAGCTTTTTACCGACAGCTAACTTCACTGAGCTGGAACAGCTTCTGGATATTTCTGAGCTGTAATCTGACTCAGTTGCATGAGCAAATGCTGTTCATGGGCAACTGCTGGGAGGTTGTGCCAATGTGTGAGTCAATCTATTGGTTTCCACTTCCAAAAGCCACAGCAGCATACAGACCTTGGAGGTCCATTTAACAAGGAGAAAGTGAGGACTGCAGATGCTGGAGATCAGAGCTGAAAATGTGTTGCTGGAAAAGCACAGCACATCAGGCAGCATCCAAGGAGCAGGAGAATCGACGTTTCGGGCCTGAAGAAGGGCTTATGCCTGAAACGTCGATTCTCCTGCTCCTTGGATGCTGCCCGTCCTGCTGTGCTTTTCCAACAACATATTTTCAGTCCATTTAACAGTAAAGATCATTAGAGAGAACATTGTTTGTGGGTTTCCGTCACCTTCACTCATAGCTACACTGAACTATTAATGGCACTAAAAATTCTTTCGATCCTCCACAGTCCATAGCTCCACCATCCTCGCTAAGCCATCACTCTATATAGCCCATCTCTACCTTTAGCAACACAGTTAATAGCAGCCCTTCCTAATGCAGTGATTACACCTCTCTGTCCCTTTCAATTACTCATTAATTTTCCCCATCACCTGTAACCAGTAAACTCCTTTTCAGTAATTCCAGACTGTCTGAAGTGACCTTCAGTGAGTCTCACTATTGTCCTGTTTATGCTTGATATCCTACAGCAATTTATTTTATACTCACTATTATTTCTCATCTCTATTTATTACTTTGTCAATTGTAATAAAACCCATCCCTGTTGCTGGGCAGAATTGCATGTTGTCACATAACAACTCATGGAACTGAGTGCTCTCAATGTTGTAATTCACAGATTGCTAGCTCTCCAGTACGAATGGATACAACAGGAAATGGATTATATCACAAAGCCCCAAAGATATTTTATTTCAGAATCAACTTCAGATCGTGTACTTTCCAAAATTAGGAATTTCAACTTTTGCAATTTTTTTTTCTTGGTTTCTCACCTATTCCTGGTGTGTGAGATCAGAAGATAAGTTACCATCTACAAAATGTATGTGAAGATTTTTGTCATTATTGCAGTTGGTTTATTAAGAGTCATTCCAACCTATCAGTTTGGCTACGAACAGAATTAACTCTAATATTGTAACTTAAGACTGTAATCTTGGTGTCACTTCATAATCAGAATTTTAATATGAGTTTTATAATCAAACTACAATAACATTTATTGCATTCGCAGCTGTAAATTTTCTTTCTATTTGGACATGTATTCTAAAGAAGATCAGAGGTCTTTTTTATCCCCCAGTTTCCTGGTCAATATTTATCCTTCAAGCAATAGGATTCGAAGGAGATTATCTGGTTTTTAATCACTTTACTGTATGTAAAAGCATACTTCCTGCAAATTGTCTGCCCTATTCCCTCCATGGCATCAGTGACTACAATTCAATAGGATTCCATTGCGGTTTAACATTACTTAATGCAGCTGGGAAGTTCCAAGATAATTATGGGTGATGTATGAGTATATGTTCTTTATGTTTACAGTGAGTTGGTTCATGTTCATGAGGTAGGCATATTGAATTACTCTTCCTATAGCAAACTGCATTGATTTCCAAACTGACAATTGTAACCTATGTATACAGGGCCTTGGTAAGGCCACCCCTAGAATATTGTGTGCAGTTTTGGTCTCCTTTTCTGAGGAAGGATGCTCTTGCTCTCAAGGGAATGCAGCAAAGGTTTCCCAGGCTGATTCCAGGGAATGCGGAACTGATGTATGAGAGATATTGACTAGGATTGTTTTTGCTGGAAGGGGATCTCACAGAGACTTATAAAATTCTAACAGGACTAGACAGGGTAGATGCAGGGAGGATGTTACCAATAGTGGGGACGTCCAGAACCAGGGGTCACAGTCTGAGGATTCCGGGTGGACCATTTAGGATGGAGATGAGACATTTCTTCACCCAAAGACAGTGGTGAGCCTGTGGAATTCATTACCAAGTAGTTGATGCCAAACATTAAATATATTCAAGAAGCTAGATATAGGGATCAAAGGTAATGGGGAAAAAGCAGCATTAGGCTGTTGAGTTGGATGACCAGCCATGATCATGATGAATGGCAGAGCAGGCTCAAAGGGCCTATTTTCTATGTTTCTATGTCGAACTGATTTTAATTATATTGTCTTTTGCTGGTAAGATCACAACTCAGTATTTTGGCACAGGAAGAGAGTTTCTTCCATGCTTTGTTTTCCTGGTATGCTTTGAATACATAAACAATATTTCTATCTAACTTGTCATAATTAATTTTTCATGATTGAATTAACTCCTTCTAATTCAATGTCCCTGCTGGGATACTTGAAATTCAAGGACCTGGTGCACATGCTGGTCCAAAACTTGACATTCTAAACTTTGGTACTTGCCTGAACATTTGCGATACATTTTAATATTGGTTTACGGTCAAAGTTCATTGGCATCTTTGTGAACAAATTCGTTCTATTTTGTCCTTGGTTCTTATAATGTAACTATGGTACGACACTCTACCAAGCTCTCATATTTATCTAATAGTTCTATTATGTGTCCTAAGGTCATGTACAGACATTGGTCAGGCCTCTTCAGACTATTAGGCAATTCTGGTCTCCTTCCTATTGGAAGGATGTTGTGAAACTTGAAAGGGTTCAGAAAAGATTTACAAGGCTGTTTCCAGGGTTGGAAGATTTGAGCTATAGGGAGAGGCTGAACAGTCTGGGGCTGTTTTCTCTAGAGCGTCGGAGGCTGAGAGGTGATCTTATAGAGGTTTAGAAAATCATGAGGGGCATGGATAGGCTAAACAGACAAGGTCTTTTCTCTGGGGTGGGGGAGTCCAGAACTAGAGGGCATAGGTTTAAGTTGAGAGATGAAAGGTATAAAAGGGACCTAAGGTGCAACCTTTTCACACAGAGGGTTGTGCATGTGTGGAATGAGTTGCCAGAGGAAGTGGTGGAGGCTAGTACAATTACAACATTTAAAAGGCATCTAGATGGGTATATGAACAGGAAGAATTTAAAGGGATATGGGCAAATGGGACTAGATTTGGTTAGGGTAACAGGTCGGCATGGACAAGTTGGACCAAAGGGTCTGTTTCCGTGCTGTACATCTCTATTACTCTATGACTGTATGCCCATTCATATGTCTCAACCTTACCCAGAAATGAGATTGTCACTACAATGATTTTAAAACCCCAGGCACTTTCATTCACATGCTTAACCGATAAGAATAGCTTACATTGGCCTTGAATAGTTCAGTGAATGGTTTTGTGCTTTTTTAAAACCACAGACAGTTTTATCCATGCTCCAGACACATCTTGTCACATGTTACTGTTTTTTACATGGATTTACATTGAAAAGGCAGCACTGAAACAGACCATTCAGCCCAAACAATCCATGCTGGCATTCATGCTCCACTGGAGGTTCTCTTCATTCTTCCTCATCTAACTCCATAAATATAATTTACTATTCGTCAAATATTTTGCTTAAATACATCCAATCTATTAGTTTTAACTACTCCCTCAAGTATTGACTTCTATATTCTTACCCCTCTCTGGGTAAAGAATTTTGTGTGGATTCCCTATTGGACGTTTTGGTGGCTATCATACATGAGGAGGTCATGTAGTGCAGTGGGTAATGTGGCCTCTGAGCTAGAAGCTTTTGGTTCAACTCTCACTCCAAGACTAGATGGCCATGAAGGTGCATTCATAGTTTAGCCAAACAGGCTGAGTATTAACCAGAACGAATGGACAAAATGGTTGGAAGCTATGGGATGCAACCTCCAGGAATGTGTTCAAATAGAATTGCGGACATTAATCTTTGTAACAGCCTCCTAAAACACAGGTTGATTGGCCAAATAGCAAGGGATGCTGGGTATATTGGCCAAGTAAAACTCTGAAATCACAAAACCCACATACCAGACATAGTGCAAACATGGCAGCCAGCTGTTAATGACATCAGCATAATGTAAAAGGCAATGGTTATCCTGAACAGACATATTCCCAAAAACTTACCCACCAAACAAAGGAAGGCCCAGACAGAAAGGCACTGGGTCCTGCTACACCTCCAAATGATTGACTCCGTTTTAAACTATAAGGTTTATCTCCCTGATTGGCCAGAACTATAGAAAGTTTCTGAAAAAGATCCAAAAAGGTATAAAAACGGGATTCAACTGCAGACATCACTCTTGGAATCTCTTGGAATCTTTTGGAGGCTTTCCAAGGAGATCAGCATGGCGAGAGGCAGAAACCAGCTGACCATCTAGAGACAGAGGGAGACAACAGCTTTACAACCCCAGAGACAGAGCCACATAGAGAGAGCGACTGCGTAAATCTACAAGAGACTCATGAAGGATTGTAACCTTAAGGGGACAAATAGGATTAGAGATGGTATGTTTATTATTAAATGTTATTGTTATAGTTGCTTCATAATTTTTAAAAAATTCATTAATGGGATGTGGTTGTCATTGGCTGGGCCAGCATATATTGTCCATCCCTACTTTCCCTTGAGAACATGGTGGTGAACCTCTGCAGTCCATATGCTGTAGGTAGACCCACAATCTGCTGTTAGGGACAGAATTCCAAAACGTTTTTCCAAATTACACTGAAAGAACAGCGATATATTTTCAAGTCAGAACAGTGAGTGGCTTGGAGGGGAATTTGCAGGTGGTGATGTTCTCCTGTATCTGCTGCCCTTTTCCTTCCAGATGATCATGGGTGTAAATTTGGAAGGTGCTATGTTTTGCCTCACTGAGATACCACTCTCGAAATGAAGCCCCACTATTCCCGGCATCCTCACAAAAGTTAAAGATTCTAAAAGGTATGCAGAATTTCCCAATTTACCTGTAATTTAGACCCAGGTTAACAGAAAGCGAGGGCCAAGTTTCTGTACTTAACATGAATGAATACTTATTACAGGTACATAGATTCTAGTCAAAGCTAAACAATTAAGGATTGTCGACATATTACTCATACAGTCATACAGCACAGAAACAGACCTTTTAGTCCAACTCATCCATGCTGACCAGGTTTCTCAAACTAAACTGGTCGCATTTACCTGTATTTGGCCCATATCCCTGTCCTGATATCTTTTAAATGTTATAACTCTACCTGCGTTCACCACTCCCTTTCGCAGCTCATTCCATATATGCATCACCCTCTGTGTGAAAACATTGGCCCTCAGGTCCCTTTTAAATCTTCCCCCTCTCACCTTCTCCATGAAGACAGAGGCAAATGTGAGTTCAGTCAAACAGAAACCAGACACTCAGGCCACTCCCTGGAGCAAGTGAAACCACTTAAGAAGGTGGACTCAATGCTGTGTGTCCGAGGTTGAATATGTTTTCAACTTTGAAGGGTTGTCTCTATGTAAAATAGTTTGGATGGTTATCCCATCACCATCCCAACCACCTCCCACCTCACACTCATACAGAGCAAAGGATGGTCAAATGTCAAGGTCAGCGGCCTAGTCATTGTATGTAAACAAACAATTAAGGATCAACTGAGCTTGTTAAAATCTCATTAATATTACCCTGCCCACGCCAGAGAATGGTTAATATATGGAGACAGAGCCAAAAAGTGAGGCGCTGGAGAAGCACAGCAGGTTAGGCAGCATCCAAGGAGCAGGAGAATCGACATTTCAGGGATAAGCCCTTCATCAGGTAGGGAAACAGGAAGGAATAGGCAAGCTGTTTTTTGAGGAGAAAAGTTTTTAAAAGGATGGGAAGGAGGGGAGGTCCTATGTTCGGAGAATAAAAACCAAAAGAATTGCGGGTGCTGTAAATCAGAAACAAAAACAGAAATTACTGGAAAAGCTCAGCAGGTCTGGTAGCATCTGTGGAGAGAAATCAGAGTTAACTTTCTGAGTCCAATGACCCTTCCTCAGAACTGCTGAGGAAGGGTCACTCGACCAGAGATGTTGACTCTAATTTCTCTCCACAGATGCTGCTAGATATGCTGAGCTTTTCCAGTAATTTCTGTTTTTGCTCCTGTCCTTGGAACACAGTTTTGGTCTTTGGGCCACATCTTCCTTTCTACCGACCCTCACTTCAAAAACCTATCCACTCCCTACCTCTTCCCCTCATACCACCTTCCCCCCCCCACCCAAGGTGGACAAACCCTCTCTATCCAGTAAATACCTCCCAGTGTCCTCACTCCACAGTTGTCTTTTCTGTGGACATGCCTGCAATCCCAGCTATGGCACTGCTGGACCTGTTGGAACTATTAATCATGTTGACCAGTGATTTCAGGGGGAGTTGGGGTGTTTTTACTAGTGACCATGTTCCATTTTCATAAGTGCGAATTAGTTTCTGGAACGTTTACTTAAAAATGAGCAGAACACTTTTATTTTGTCTCGTTACATGAAAAGAAAAGTTACATGCACCAGCCGTCTCCCCACTCTCTGAAAAGGGAACCTCTCTGAATTAGTTATATAGTTTTAAAATTTGCACGTAGTGCCAATTACACCAATAGGAATTGCAGTCCAATCCTTCCATGTGTTAGCTATTATTATGCAGGGTGTGAAAGGATGCACCTTCCTATGAAAGGATCCAGTTACAGAACAGCCCCTTGCTGAATCTAGAGCGTTAGAATATCCTTTAGGGAAACAACCTTACCTGGTCTGGCCTACATGTGACTCCAGACCCACAGCAATGTGATTGACTCTTAACTTAGGGATAGGCAATAAATGCTGGCCTAGCAAGTGACACCCTCATCCCACGAATGAATTTTAAAAATGGTGACCGTGCACTGCTGAAGACAAATAAATTGTACAATTTATAAAATCACGGCATTGAAGCAATGTTAAAATGTAATTCTAATGGGACAAGTACCTCACTGAAAGAGCTGGCTTTATGCTCTTTCTCATCAGCTCTCTAGCTTGCTGCCAATGGTAAGCATGGGCCACCAGGCCATACTAACCCAAAGAAGAGTCATACTGGAACTCGAAGTGTTAACTCTGTTTCTCTCTCCACAGATGCTGCCAGCCCTGCTGAGTTTGTCCAGCACATTCTGTTTTTATTTCAGATCTCCAGCACTTCTGCGGCAACCTACTTTAAGTTTCAGTGTCTACACCACTTATCCTATTCGGGTCTCTCAGCCAAAATACTGTGGTAGGGGATATGATTTACTAAGTTGATGGTAACAAAGAAAACAGGAAGTCTGCCACTGTTTACACCAGGTGGTGCCGACTCTGGTTGAATGCATTAATGGAAGCTTTGTCACGTGACTGCCTCGGCCTGACTGGTCCCTGACCACTTGACATGTAATTACCCCCTTCACTGTGCAATACCTTCCCATGTAACAACAGAAAGCTCTCCATTACCCATTTGGGTGATTTTTGCTGGTTGAAGAATCTTTTGCAATTTTACAACTCATATAATTTTTAAAAATCCTTCAACACTTGTGTTTAATCTTCAGTTCCTGGAGACTCTTCGACAAGCTGGGAGGGTTGGCTACACCACCAGATCCATTGGGACAGTGCTGCTGTCCAACAGTGTTTATTGCTAGCAGGTGGCCAGATGGAAATAAGGCTGTTAGGCTTTCCATCCAGAGTCCAATTTCTTTGAAGTAATAGCAGGAAAGTTGGAGAAGGCTAAATCTCACCCTGGCCTCAATCATCAAAATGTTTACATGCTCTCATGTTGGCTTGACTCCATGTCTCTCACGCAAAGCTCGTGGCTTTTATTTTCCAGATAATTTGCACCACAGGTAAAAAAAGAAAATCGATGAGTAAAATTAACTCTGTATGAAGATGCATTATTGACATAAACTCCTCAAACGTTTTATATCTTCTTCAGACCATCTGTGCACAGTGCTGAAATGCCAACATTAAGCCTGCTGAAAACAATGAAACACGCAAGGAGCAATGCCTCAAATTAAATATAGCAGAGCTGATAGGGTTTACAAAGGTCTCTCTCTGGATGAGATAGGTCAAACTAATTATTTACACGTTATGCAATGTTAATCAATGGGGAATATCTCACCATGCACGCTGTACCATCATTTTGAAAATGGTGACCTTTCGCCATGTGATTAAAGAACCTCCAGGGTCTGAAACATTATTTGGCTCCCGTGAAGTGCTGATAAAGCCATGGGGAGTTAGGATAATTATCTATATTCAGAGAAAAATAGCTCCAACTGGATAATTAATAGAGCAACCTCCAGTGTTCTTCCCGAAGGATTTCTGTCCTGCAAATTAAAACATGAGGGTATTCAAACACACTCTGCAGCTGCCGATGTTTAAAGCATTGGATCCAATCTGTGACTGCACAGCAATCTGCCTCTAACAGGTGACTGACGGAAACAATTCATCAATTAAAATGCCAATAAAGGTTGGGAATAATATTTACAGCAACTCACCAGTATGGTGACATTTTCAAGTATCTGTAAACATCAGAAAATGGAGGAGACAGTTGAGAATAGTGTGCAGTTTTTTAATTACCTCTAATTTATGGAGAGTATCCAGGGAAAGGGGAGCTGAGGAAAGCAATAGGTGCAATCTCTGTTTCAAAGGGGAAGAGCCAAGTGAAATGACTGTATTCTCGGTGTCTCTGTGCCACCACATACTGCCTGAAAAGCGGCAGTTGGGGGATGTTTCCATGTTATGCATCTCTATGACTCTAATAAAGAACCTACCTATCCTGAGATATTAAAGAAAGTAATAGAGTGGATATGGAGAAGATGTTTCTACTAGCCAGAGAACCTAGGACCCATGGCACAGCCACAGAGTGAAGGGACAACACTTGAGAACTAAGATGAGGAAGAATTTCTTCAGTCAGAGGGTGGGGAATCTGTGGAACACATTGCCACAGAAGGCTGTGGAGGCCAAGTCAATGAGTGTCTTTAAGACAGAGATAGATAGGTTCATTGTTAGAGCCATAGCGATGCACAGCACAGAAATAGACCCTTCGGTCCAACTTGTCCACCCCTCTAAACCTTTCCTATTCATATATCCATCCAGATGTCTTTTAAATCTTGTAATTGTACCAGCCTCTACCACTTTGTCTGACAGCTCATTCCATACATGTACCACGCTCTGCATGAAAAAGTTGCCCCATAGGTCCCTTTTAAAGTTTTCCCCTCTCACTCTAAACCTATGCCCTCTAGTTCTGGACTCCCCCACCACAGGGAAAAGACATTGTCTATTTACTCTATTCACACACCCCCTTCGGCCAATGACGCTCCAAGGAAAACAACAAGGGAATCAAGGATTTTGAGGAGACACAGGAGAAAGGGGTCGAGAAACATATCAGCCATGATGGAATGGGCAAATGGCCAAATTCAGCTCCTTTATCTTATCAACTTATGGTCTAAGTATCCAAAGAGATAGTGGATGCATTGGAAATAACCTTCTAAGATTTCTTTGATTGTGGGAAATTCCCAGACTACAAACTACAATTATAATAATGAAGGATGATACGATGTTATCTGGAGATTGGTGGCCCTTGAACCCCACCCCTCCAATCGCCACCAGGACAGAACCTCACTGGTCCTCACCTACCACTCCACCAACCTCCAGATACATCGTATCATCCTTCGTCATTTCCATCACCTCCAAACCGACCCCACCACCAAGGATATATTTTCCTCCCCTCCCCTATCAGTGTTCGGAAAGACCACTCCCTCCGCGACTCCCTCGTCAGATCCACACTCCCCACCAACCCAACCTCCACTCCCGGCACCTTCCCCTGCAACCGCAAGAAATGCAAAACTTGCGCCCACACCTCCCCCCTCACTTCCCTCCAAGGGCCCAAGGGATCCTTCCATATCCGTC
>NC_057730.1:44367902-44382800 GCF_004010195.1 Chiloscyllium plagiosum | reverse complement strand
CTTCCTCACTTCCCCTCCCCCCACCTTATCTCAGTCCCAACCCTCGGACTCAGCACCGCCTTCTTGACCTGCAATCTTCTTCCCAACCACTCCGCCCCCACCCCCTCTCCGGCCCATCACCCTCCCCTTAACCTCCTTCCCCCTATCACATTTCCAACACCCCTCCCCCAAGTCCTTCCTCCCTACCTTTTATCTTAGCCTGCTTGGCACACCTTCCTCATTCCTGAAAAGGCCTTATGGCCGAAATGTCGATTCTCCCCCTCCTTGAATGCTGCCTGACCTGCTGCGCTTTTCCAGCAACACATCTTTCAGCACTGAAGCAGTCTATGTTCAAATGCAACGAGATCTGGGCACTATCCAGGCCTGAGTTGAAGTAACATATGTGCCAAACAAATGCCTGAAGAAGGGCTTATGCCCGAAACGTCGATTCTCCTGTTCTCTGGATGCTGCCTGACCTGCTGCGCTTTTCCAGCAACACATTTCCAGCAAATGCCTTGCAATGACCAGCTCCAATAAGAGACAATCTAACCACTACCCCTTGACATTCAATGGTGTTACTATCACTGAATTCCCCCACTATCAACATTCTTGGGATTACCATTGACCAGAATCTCAACTTGTTTCACTATATCGATACAAAGGCTACAAGAACAGATCAGAGTCTAGGAATTTTTTTTAAGAATCCCTATATTGCAGAAACAGGCTATTTGGCCCAACCCTCCGAAGAGTAACCCATTCAGACCCATTCCCCTACTCTATTACTCTACATTCACTCCTTACTAATGTACCTAACCTAGACATCCCTGAACACTATGGGCAATTTAGTATGACCAATTTACTTAACCTACACATCTTTGGACTTTGGGAGGAAACCGGAGTGAACCCATGCAGACACAGGGAGAATGTGCAAACTCCACCCGAGGTTGGAATCAAATCCAGGTCCCTGGTGTTGTGAGGCAGCAGTGCTAACCACTGAGCCACCGTGCCACCCATATTGCAAGCATGTAACACATGTCCTGACTCCCAAGAGCCTGTTCTACATTTACAAGATACAAGTCCGGAATTTGATGAATACCCCCCACTTGCCTGGAAGGGTGCAGCTCCACAACATTCAAGAAACTTGACACCATCCAGGACAAAGTAGCCCGCTTGATTGGCACATCCACAAAATATCCACTCCCTACACTGCTGAGGCTCAGTACCAGTAATGTGTAATATCTACAGCATGCACTGCAGAAATTCATCAAAGATCCTTCAACACCACCGTCCAAACCCACGCCCACTTCTATCTAGAAGGCAATAGAAACACTGGACCACCACCACCTGCACGTTCTCCTCTAAGCCTGACAACATTCTGACGTGGAGATGTGTCACTGTTCCTACACTGTTGCCACTGTTTAAGGACATTTTGGGTCTACTTACAGTACCTGGATTTCAGCAGTTCAAAAAAGTAACACACCACCACATTCTCAACTGCAGGTAGGGTTGCCCACAAGGGAATAAAAATGCAATGGAGACATATTAAGTGAGTGGGCAAATATTTGGCAGACTAAACAAAATATGGGAAAATGTGAGCAGGGTGAATAGAGGATCCTGATATTATTTACTTGGAGTAAGACTAAAGAAAGCTATTGACACAGGGATTTGGAAGCCTTTGTGCATGAATCACAAATAGCCAACATATAAGTGTTGTCCTGAAAAAGGATTATACCCAAAACATCAACTTCTCCACCTCCTGATGCTGCCTGGCTTGCTGTCTTCTTCCAGCTTCCTGCTTGTTCACTAACATATACATTCAGCAGGTAATAGAGAGGGCAAATGAAAAGCTGGCCCTTATTTCCAAAGGAAAGTGGCATAAAAACGGAAATATTCCTAAAACTATGGAAGGCACTACTAATCCACTTGGAATACTGTGAACAGTTTTGGTCCCTCTATAAGACACATGGGTAGATTGGGTAGAGAAATGCGCACTTATGAATAATCATGCAGTCACACACACATAAAATAGAAGTAAGTGCTGAAAATGAATGGAGACAGGGAACAATTACATGGTTTTCACATTCCCTTTGGCCTCAGGAATCCCCTCATTAAAGGGCTCAGAGTTAGCTGCACTCAAGAACCTAAATGGTGAAGAATGTCTAAAATCCATTGCTGCCCAAGATGCTTCTCAGTGATGAGCAATGCATTACCAATATAAATTGGTCTCCCTCAGGATATGTGAAGTGTAGCCACATGACCAAGTTCCACAGTTAAAGTGACAGTCCAGCAGACATTTGCCAATTGAATGTACACAGATATACAAATGTGAAAGTGTGCCTACAATGATGCGTTACCCATGCCATCTATTTCCCCTCGGAGTTTCTTTATTCCTATGCACTCCCATTATGTCTAGGAGCAGTGCAGCGATCCACTGCTGATGTGCTGAGGATCTGCTCAGTAATGGAGCCAGCTGGCCTGGAGCATTTGGGCAGATGACCTCTGGCCTCTACTGCATGTTAGCTACATTTATCTGATGATACCAAGATAGGTAACAAACTGAGTGAGGTAAGGATTCTGTGCGTCTTTATATACGGATCATAAGAAGTTAACTTGCATGAACAGCAAATGATTAGAAAGACAAATAGAATATTGACTTTTTATGCAAGAGGAATGGAATATTAAAGTAGGGAAAATTTACTTCAGCTGCACGGTCTTAGTGAGCCAACATCAAGAATATTATGTTCAGTTTTGACTCCTCCATTCAAAAAAGACATAAGTTCATTAGAAGCAGTTCACTTGGCTCATTCCTGGGACAAGGTACATATCTTATGGGGAATGTTTGAACAATGTGAACCTTATCTTATTGAAGTCGATAAAATCTTGAGAGGACTTGACAAAGTGGATCCTGAAGGGATGCTTCACCTTGTATGAGAGGGTTATAGTAGGGTTTCACTTTTAAGATGGAAATGAGGAAACTTTGTTTTTCTTCTCTCAGAAGTGTTTGGAACTCCTTTCCCCAGGTAGCAATGGAGGCTGGGTCATTGAATTAATTCAAGGTTGCATGTGAAAATTGTTTGATAAACAAGGGATTCAAGGGCAGCAAGAGTGGGGGTTTGGGGGGGACAGTCAGGAAAGTGGAGTAGAGACCATAAGCAAGTTGACCGTGATCTTAATGAAAGGCAGAGCCAGCTCAAAGTGTTGAATGGCCCACTACTGCTCCTAAATCCAATGTTTATATCTATAACAAACTCAGGACATCCTCAAGCACTTTACAGCCAATTTACTACTTTCAAAGCTCAGTTATTGATGTAATGTAGGAAATGCAGCAGACCCCCAAGTAATGAAATAAATGAGCACTTCATTTGTTTTAGCTTGAATGATAAATATTGGCCAGCACACCTGAAGATCTTCCCTGCTATTTATCAGGTAGTACCGTGGGACTTTTTGTTACGCCCATGAAAGGTTGGATTGGGTGTTGCTTTAATATAAACAAAAGACAACGCCTGCAACAGTGCAGTGCTTCTTCAGTACTGCACAGAAGTGATAGCCTGGGTTGCTATTTAAAGCCTATGCTGTGGGATTTGAACCAACAACTTTCTGACTTCAAAGTGCTACCAAGAGCCACAGCAGACACCTTGACTGCTATGTTAACATAAATATTAACTATTTTAACAAAAAGAATTAACCTTCCCACAGTAATGGAAATCAAATAACATAAGCATTAATTTTTAATGGACCCTCCATGATCTCATGATTGCTGATAGTTTGATTTGTGTTCCATTAACCCCCTTTTACATTACACACATTGAAATGTTATCATATAACATTACTGCAGCGATTAGAGCAAAATAGCAGCCTTCCTTCTGTGAAGTGCCAGTTGATTCCATATTTAAAGCATCAGGATGTGCAAGCTTTACAAAGTTAAACCACAGCCTCATAAGAAAAAAAATCAGTGGTTTCTGATAGAAGAAAGCTTGCATTTACGGAATAAAATCCCCTTTGTAAGGTTTGCAGAGATAGCAGCCTGGGAAAGACATTTTCTTAAAAGTGGTTTGCAATATTCCATTTCTTACAAGAAGTTTTAAAATGGTAACAGCTAATCTTGGGGAACAGGAAGAGTGCCACTTGCCAAAGGTAGCAATTCCACCTCCAAATTTAAAAAAAACATCCCTTTTTATTTAAATACATGGCATACCTGTAACTCTATAATTTTGATAATAGCCTACAATTTTAAATATCTTAATTATTTCCTAACTATACTAACATTTAAACCTCTTGTTAGCATTATATACTTTAATGTGTGCAGTCTTGCTAATTACATGGGTTTCCGTGGAGATTAGAGCCTTCTCAGTGTTTACAAAGTCACATAAGAGTTATATTTCCATTGTGCTTCTTTTGTGGTCCTTAGACAAACACATCTTGTAGCCATATTAAAACATAAACATAGACGCTTTTCCCTGAATGCATAATTCCTTCTGGCTGGCGAAAAAAACACTTTCAAAGGACAGCGCTGACACTTGAAAGGATCTAATTGCAAGGTCAGTGAAGAAGTGAGCAGGGGGAGAAGGGAGGAGGTTTGAAATTCGTCCCTCATATCATCAGCACCATGTGGGATCTGCTGGCTCCAATCCACATATCTCTTACAGTACGTGGACGAAATCACAACACTGTCTGGATACCATTGTCGTGCCAAGAATTGATCATAGAAAATTATTCAGATCAGGCTTCATCCGTGATCTGAGAATATCCAGTGGCAGAGGTGAAAATTAAATCTGAGGCTCAGAATAGGCATTGAGAGTGGTACAGCATTAAAATAGGACAAGGTGTTTCATTGACAAGTAGCGAACCCCCAACTGTGTGTATTCTATCACATTCCCATCTTAATTGCACTTGATCCTCAGTGACCTTTTGGGAACTGAAACTAAATTATGGAAGTGTCAAAACGCGATGGGTGAATAACACTGAGACATAGACTGATGCCAAATGATGCCAATGACCCCAGTGGCAATGACAAATGCACAAGAAAGATAATACACAAATCGTAGAAATCATAGACAGATTTAAATTAGAAGGAGACCATTCAGCCCATTGTGTCTGTGCTATTTGCAGAGTTTTACTCAAAAGAGGCTCTAATGCAAAAGCAAAGTGAAATAACTCCACAGAAGCCAGTATCCAGTCACCAATTCACCCTTTAATTACATGTGGAGAGTCCTTGACACTGATCCAGCTCCCTCAGAGCCAGTTCTCAGAGTGAACAGAACCTCTGACACTCCTGTTTATATCTGTCAGCCAGAGCTCTCTAATCGGACCAGATGAACAGCCCCAATCAGGGAACTCATATTCTATGAGTCAAGATTAGAGTGGTGCTGGAAAAGCACAGCAGGTCAGGCAACATCCGAGGAGCAGGAAAATCGACCTTTCGGGCAGGAGCCCTTCATCAGGAATGATGAAGTGCTCCTGCACGAAACGTTGATTTTCCTGCTCCTCGGATGCTGACTGACCTGCTGTGCTTTTCCAGCACCACTCTAATCTTGACTCTAATCTGCAGTCCTCACTTCGCCTCATATTCTATGAGGTCTACCCGGCTGACCTAATTACAATCACTACACAGAAAATCTGGATTATGTAGAGTTGAGCTTTCTGGTTATACTGTAATGAGCCTGCCCCCTGTGGTATCATGACCAGAATCTCCCAGCGAGCCCTACTCAAACCCCATTCTAAAGAGCTGCAGAAAGAGCCCACAGCGGCAATGCCCACTCGGAGAGACAAAAACTTTTCTATTCTCTTGAACATCTTCCTGAGTCTTATCAATTGTCATGTAAAAACTGAAAAATCCTACAGGCATTGCTATAGGTGGGTTCTAAAATGGATAACATCAAGTTATCATCAACACAATAGAGAGACACTAAGCATATCCATCAAGTCAGATAAATTTCATCTAAGCTGCATGACTGACTCCGCTATCTCCAAATTAAATATTTTTCTGGTGACCTAGTGTTACCCCCCCAGAAGCCCCCTTTGGCTTGTATCTTTCCTGCTGCCATAAGGATGTCTCCATCCTTTGAGTCACGTTTCTATTTCCTTGGTTCAAAAGGCAATTCCGTAAGTTTAAAGGGGTCTGAGGATGGACTGTCAGTCAGTCAAAAGTGGGAGTGTAAAGGAGACAGGTTAAGCGAAGCAGATCTTCATAACTACCACTCACACAAGAGCCAAGTTAAGATTGTGCTCTTAATAATTCAGCATGTGTTCCACACATGTCACCCTCTCTTGGGAGGAAACGCAAGCGAGGTATCAGGTTGAGGGTTAAATTGTGGCAACGTTTCTGTTCCTGCTATCTCATTCACTCAGTCCAAGAAATTAGATCTGGGATGTCCCCTGTAGTATGTGAACTCCGGTAAGTCTGGAGCTATGGTGGTTGAAACTATTCAATATGGTGAAAACCCCATCCCTTTCCCCAAACATTCACCCCTCCCCCACTCTCCAAGCAACATGCAGATTGGCTAGCTCTAGTGTTTGCTGCTGTTAGCCTGGGGCTCCCCCTGCCCCTGTGTTACAGCACAAATCCTTTTCACAAGAAACATCTGGGGAACATATGCCACTTGGGGAGGATGATACACTCACTCTGTCTGGAACTCAGGAGGTACCAGGCGTCTGGAAACTATTCCTGGAAGCCCACACATACCAGGCATCTCCCACAAAGATCAGACCACCCCCCAAGAACATCAGAATGGAGCTGCAAATTAATTCCCCTCTTTCTTCCCCACAAAGGACAATGCCCCTTATAAGACCAACAACCAAAGTCGAAATTCGCCCATCCAAGCCAAATCCAACTGTCTAATTGGCCTGATCCTCACACTCCATTATCAATACATGTACAACAAACCAAATACTCCAATGTGACTGCTGCATGACATGGCTTCATCAAGTATGTCCATATCTCATGTCTCCTTGAAAATCAGGTGCACTTATGTGTCTAATGCCTTTGGCGATATCCTCTCAAACAAATTGCCGACATCATTTAACCGACAGGCTCTCTCCTTTGGTCTTTGCTGGGTTTCAGGCGCAGTAATGTTTTTAAAGTCAGTAAGGTTGATATCTCTTTGAGTGTATGCCAGATCCAGGAGTTCTCATAGGCTGCTGTGAGGAGTAAACGTCAACATACCCTGCCCCTCACTTGGGCACCAGCCTCACACAGGGTCAAGACTCCAAAAGTCACAATTTCCAACTTCCCATGACCTACATGATAGCAGAGATACCAAGGAAGAAGCTGGAGACTGGTATCTGGTGAGAGGTGGACTGGAGGAAGTGTAGAGGCTGTGTTTGGAGGAGGAATTGGGGACTGGAGGAGGTGGAGGGAGTAGGTTTGGAGATAGGATGTTCTAAGAATGGACTTCTTTTCTTGAAGTGAGAGTTTCCCCACAGAATTTGTTTGAAGAAGATAAATTGTGGAATACAGGAATGGAATCTGAAGGAAAATGTTTCCAGTTCCTTCCAGTTTGCTGAATCCGCTTATGCAGCAAACTCTGCAAACCCCAGGAAGCAGAATGCCTTCGAGACTGAACTGGAGAATGAGCCTGGAGCGTAGGCTGCAGGATATGACCACCTGTATAAATGATGAGGCCTGAGGTACGCTTTACTATCAATAACCTTACACCACGGGTCACCTGCTCATGTTGAACCTTGTTGAGCTTTCTCACATGGCCTCAGTTCAAAAGAAACCAGTGCAGTACTGTTGCAACGTGGGGCATGTTACCAAAGCCAGTTATCTTGCACTCATCAGGACAAACTCAAGAATGTCAAATTTCAAATGATCACAACAATTTACACTCCAGGAGAAAAGGGTGACGATTGATTGGCACGTTGACCCTGGAGGCAATGGAAAAGGCAATTGGCTTCCCCAAACTCCTGGAAAAGTTTTTAAAAAGGTGCAAGGTGAACACATTTCACTTGGAATACCATTTCTACGAAGGGCAAACTACCAGATTAAGAATGAGGCTATGGAGATTTTCCTTATGAAGATCCCAGAATAAAACTGTTGCAGAATCACAACCATAACATTGATGATATGACCACAAATAACAGAACACAGTATAGCTTCTTCCTAAATTTTCAAATGTTACCAATTTAATTCTTGGTAACATCATTCCAGTGTGTTATTTACCTGAAATGTCAGAGCTCAATCACTTAAGTAACTTTCAAAATCCACCCTGGTGACAACACACCATTGGCATCTAAGCTGAACAATACTGTAGCAGCACTTGTGATTATTAGAGCTATAAAGATTAGAAAATCATTAAAGATTCTGAAACTGTAATTGCCAACATCCAATTAGGAAGGATAATGAATAAGTTATTAGCCATGGACTACTTTGAGCTCTTTACTAGGCATCAAAAATTGAATGATCCAGTCATTTGCATGAAGCAATTTTGAGTTGAGAAGCCTGAATTTCCCTATTATCATTATCCTGGGTGTTATCGCTGACCAGAAACTCAACTGGACTTGTTATATAAATACAGTGCATACTTGAACAGGTCAGAGGCTAGGAATACTACAACATGGAACAGTACAGCACAGGCCCTTCGGTCCTTGATGTCGTGCTGACCTTTTATCCTACTCTAAGATTAAACTAACCTACATACCCTTCACTTTACTATCATCCAGGTGCCTATCCAAGAGTTGCTTAAAACTCCCTAATGTATCTGACTCTACTACCACACACCCACCACTCTCTGTATAAAGAACCAACCTCAGACATCTCCCCTGAACCTTCCTCCAATCATACTGTGGGGAGTAACTCACCTCCTGACTCCCAAAGCCTGTCCATCACCTGTCAGGATTGTGATGGAATACTTCCCACTTGCCTGGATGACTGCAGCTCTAAGAACACTTAAGAAGCTTAACAGCATCCAGGACAAAGTAGCCCACTTTACTGGCACCCCATCCACAAGCATCCACTCCCTCTATCACTGACGCTCAGTAGCAACAGGGTGTACTGTCTATAGGATTCACTGCAGAAATTCACCAAAGATCCTTAGACAGCACCTTCCAAACTCACTATGTCTACTATTTAGAAGGACAAGGGCAGCAGATACATGGGAGCACCATCACTTGCAGGTTCCTCTCCAAGCCCTTCACCATCCTGACATGGAAATATATCACTGTCACATGTCACTGAGTTACATTCCTGCAATTCTCTCCCTAATGGGATTGTGGGTCTGCCTACAGCACATAGACTGCAGTGGTTCAAGAAGGTAGCTCACTACCAACTTCTCAAGGGTAGCTAAAGATGAGCAATAAATGCCGGCCAGCCAGCAGTATCCATGTCCTAAAAATGGATGAATAAAAAAAATGCAAAGGTGTATAATAAGCCTAATGAAAATAGCCTTTAAACTAACTGGAACTTTCTTAAAAATGTGGATGTAAGAGCTTGTTACTAGGGAGAACAGGCTTGAGTGGCTGAACTGCTGATTGTGCATGAGGTTCTTACGGGCACGAGTGACATAGATGGCAGGCAACAAAAGGCTCAATGTTATTTTATACAATAAAAATTAGCTTGGGATGGTTCAGCATCTAAGTGCATTGATTAGGAACAATGAGGCCAGAAACAGCTCTAAGTCAATAATAAGTAGTTTTTATTCTAGCAGTTGATGCTATAGGTTGTGAGCATCTTAGTCACGAGAAATTCAAAGTGCAAGATCTGTCGTTTTTTTTTCAAATCTCCGAGCCTTTAGTTCAAAGCATTTCCTTTGCTACAATAGTAATAATAAGTCAGAAAATACTTCATAGCCCAGTAGCATTACCTGAAGTGCTGAACAGTGCTGTTAGCGTTTGGATATGCTCTTTAAAGGGTTATAATGAGATAATTTTGTTTAATTAATTGTTAAGCTATTTCTCAATTCCTGATTGGTTCTCAAAAGAGTTGAAATGGCGTTGTCACCCATCTTCCTGCCTCTCTTCTATAGCCATGCACTTATACACTTGAGGATTTTTGTGACCAGTAGGCACTTCAGTGGCTGGAGTGCCTTTTGACCCCAAAATGTCATTTTAATTCAAATTTAAATGTCCCTTAATTTTTTTGTTATAGTATCTGTTTAAAGGTTGGTTCTGTAACTAGCTAATTAACTTACCTGGTCATTTGATCATTCAAAATTGTATAAACTGAACTGAGGAAGGGTGTTCAGGACAGACATATTGTATAAGGTAATGGTTCTGAAAGGGCTAATGTTGGAGACTACATTAAGCTCTCTCCCAGTCTGATGGGGGGAGGGACCAAGGCAGGCCATCTTATGACCTTGTGGAGTGAAGATCTAAATCCTAGGTCTCCATAGTCTAACAATCTATAACAGTTGGAGATGATTGCCATCATGCAATAACCACATCTTGTTAAAACAAGAATCTCTTCTTGTTAAAACTCATTCTTGGTTATAAAAATGTGGAAGTAAATCTAGAAATAAGCCTGAATCTCAGAAGCATCTACAAGGTCCATGCTACTCTCAGTTCATCATTTTAGAACATTGTATAGGGGCTGGGACATTATGTTGAGGGTGAACAGGACATTGGTGAGGCCTCTTCTGGAGTACTGTGTCCATTTCTGGTTTCCCTGTTCGAAGAAGGATATTATTAAGCTGAAAATCACATCAGGTGGTTGTAGGGCAGGACCATAAGACAGAATTTATAGCAAAAGGTTACAGTGTCATGGGGCTGAAATATATTAAACAAACTTAGATTAAGTTTTTCATCTTTTAGAATGACCATGTTGGTTTCTTCATATTTAAATCCCAGAACTTTTTAAAGTTACATTCTCAATATCGCTTTAACAATAGGTGCCATCTCAGCTCAGATAATGCATTGAAGGTGTGAGGTTAAAGTCTGTCTGTGCCCCAATGTTAGGTCAGACTGATTCTATTTCTAAAGTAGGATTTACAGAATCTTACATGGATTTATGCAGTCTTTGAGCAAAATAAATTGTTATTCTGCAAGTACAAATTCACCCCACAAATTTGTATGTGTGTGCGTGCAGGGGAGACCAAGTGAGTATGTGCATGCGTATGTGTGTGTGTATGACTGTATGCATGAGCATATGAGAAAGAGCTTGTGTATGAGAGAGGGTCTGCGTGCATGTGTGTGTGTGTGTGTGCACTTGTGTGCATGTGTGAGAGAGTGTATAGTGTAGTGGGGTCACCTGTAGTGAGACATGAACCCAAGGTCCCAGTTGAGGCCATCCCCATGGTACCGAGCCTGACTATCAGCCTCTGCTCGGCCACCCTGCGTTGTTGCCTGTCCTGAAGTCCGCCTTGGAGGATGGTCACCCGAAGGCCCAAGGTTGAATGTCCTGACCACTGAAATGTTCCTGAAGAAGGGCTTCTGCCCAAAACATCGATTCTCCTGTTCCCTGGATGCTGCCTGACCTGCTGCGCTTTTCCAGCAACACATTTCCAGCTCTGATCTCCAGCATCTGCAGACCTCACTTTCTCCCCACTGAAATGTTCTCCAACTGGGACGTAACACTCCTGTCTGGCGATTGTTGTGCGTGTCCATTCATCTGTTGCCGTAGCCTCTGCTCAGCCTCGACAATGTAGTATGCCTCATGGCAGGAAAGACTTAAGCTAAATTTGTTTAATATTACATTCCATGACACTGCAGTCCTGTTGCTATAAATTCTGTGTCTTATGATTCTGCTCCACAACCACCTGCTGAAGGAGAAGCACTCAGAAAGCTAGTGCTTCCAAATAAACCTGTTCGTCTATAACCTGGTATTGTGTGATTTTTAACTTTGTCCACTCCGGTCCAACACCTGCACCTCCAAATCACAACGAAGCTGGAGAGGGTTCAAAACCAGGATATGGCTGGGCTTGGAGGGTTTGAATTATAAGTAGAGCTGGATAGACTGGAACGTTTTTCACTGGAGCGTCGGAAGTTAACAGGTGAATTTATAGCAGTTTATAAAATAATGAGGGGCACAGCTAAGGTGAATGGCAGGTCTCTTTTCCTTGGGGTGGGGTTTTTAAGTCTACAGGTAATGTTTTTAAGGTGAGAGGAGAAAGATTTTAAAAAGACAATTCTTTTACACAGAGATTGATTTGGATGTGGAATAAACTTTCACAGGAAGGGATGGATGCGGGTACAGTTCCAATATTTAAAAGATATTTGGATAAGCACATGACTAAGAAATGTTTGGAGGGCTATGGACCAGGTGCAGGCAGGTGGGACTCGTTTAGATTGGAATTATGGTCGTCGTGGGCTGGTTGGACCTCTTTCCGTGCTGTACGTCTCTATGACTCTATGATTGTTCCTTCATTGCTGTATTTTGAATAGGTTGCTTGGTCCAGCCAAGGAACAAGAAATGGCAGTAGAATCTTTCTACCTATAAGTTCCACAAGATGGAACTTGTTTGCCTGAAAATGAGGCACCTACCTATTTAAGACAGACATCTTCACCATTGTTGTTCCTGGTTACTGTGAGCTGCCTTTTCCAGAATTCATAAACAAATCCAGATTATCAGGCTCTTAAATAAGGATGCACATTAATTAGTATTTTTCTTGCTATTAAATTGACAATTAAACACTAATTCAAAAGAAATAGTCATTTTCTCCTCATCTATGGTGTGTTCATCACTGTGCTTCCTACCCCAGGGCCTCTCAGAGCTGAAGCCATGGAGTTGAGTTCCAAAGTTGGCAACATTACACCGTGACAGTCAATATTTCCAGAACACTTTCCATTTGTGTCTCTCAGAGAGGGACAGAAAATGGGCTGGTAGTGAGGAAACTTAAATTCCTCCATGAGCCTGGATTCAACCAGGGCATATTTGCATGTGACATTTAATGCCATACTGATTAAGGAATAACTTCAGCCAAAGATGGTAAAGAATCAGAGTATCTCATGATGTGCCGCAGCCAGAATCTATCCTCATGTGCAATCCTTGCAGGTTCAGTAATCGTATTTCATGCATCAGGATTCTCTGCCCTTCCTTCTGCCCTAGTGTACACACAAATCCAGGATAATTGTAAAGTCAAATTATCTTTGTATCTCCATAAGGTGGCATCGAGCTATCTGTGCACATTACCCACAGCAAGTTTTCAATTGTGAAACCTGTTTGGCATCAGCACAGATTACTGATGCAGAGCTGCCAGGGAGGTCCTATCCTCAGTATCAGTGGTGCTGCGGGCAGATTTTGTGATGAAAAATTATTTTGATATTCGACAAAGATTAGATAATCATTTCACACAGAGTGACAGATGTGTTTCCAAGGTAGGGGTTGATAAATATCTGCAAATGTAGCAGCTCAGTGCCAGCAGCAATTGAGAGTATAACTAACGTTGCCTGTGAATGGACGTCATACATTTCAAGCAAGTTTTATAGACGTATGATATTTAGATTGTTCCCCTCCAGATGTTCAGCTCACACCTGGCCCCAGGAATGGCAGATGGGAAGCAATATTTGGTGCCACGTTTGTGCCTTTGTGCAGAAACAACTTTGCTGGCCTCAAACATTCTGACCCAACCTCAGCAACGTCTGCAACTGCTTCTCAGTCAGATTGGCCTGAATGGAAAAAAAACTATGAATTATCACACAGCAAAAAGGTTATAATCCTAGAGTTAGCTATTCCTTAACTGTGTAGAGGTTTTTTGCATATGTATCAGTTACAGAGCTTGGGACAAAGTTCTAGTTACCAATTCTTATACTTCTTTTTCTCTTCTCCTCAACCCCCAGCCTCACCTTCCACCCCCTCCTTCCTCCCGCAGTGATCTGAGTGGCACGGTGGCTCGATGGTTAGCACTGCTGCCTCACAGCACCAAGGGACCTGAGTTGGATTCCAGCCTCTGGGCGACTGTCTGTGTGGAGTTTGCACATTCTCCCCATGTCTGCCTGGGTTTCCTCCACGTGCTCCGATTTCCTCCCACAGCCCAGCGATGTGCAGGTTAGGATGGATTGACCATGCTAAATTGCCCATAATGTTCAGGGATGTGTATGTTAGGTGCATTAGTCAGGGCAAATGTAAAGTAATAGGGTGAGGGAAGGGTCTGGGTGGGATACTCTTCAGAGAGTTAGTGTGGACTTGTTGAGCCAAATGACCTGTTTCCACACTTTAGGAATTCTATAAATATTCTGAGAGTGATTTGATTTCATTTATTATTGTTACGTGTACCTAGGTACAATGAAAACTTTTGTTTTGCATGCAGTACAGGCAAATCATACCATACAAAGTGCATAAAGGTGATCTAAAAAGCAAAAAATACAATGTTACGGTTGCAGAGAAGGTGCACAGAAGCAAGATCAACATTAAATTTAAAATTTGAAGAATCCATTCATTTTTGAGTGCGAGCAGCAGCGGAGGTAAGACAAACCCGAAAGACTGCAGCTAAGGTAAGGCAGTTTTTAAAAATTACTTACCGGTAGCGGGCAGCGGTGTTTTCCCTTTCACAGAAGGAGCTGGAGCAGCAGGGGAAGTGACGAGGACCAGAGGGGCAGCCGGGAAGGAAAGCAGTGACCATATATATCAGCAAGGCGGCTAAACCCGAGACTCTACAACTGTAGTGTTTCCCACCTGCCCTCCTCTTCTAACCTAATCAATAAGGTAAGGTTCATTCTAAACTTACTCTATTGAATATAAGTTTGTTATTAATTTTATAGCAACTTGAACTAAGCTTTCTACTTTAGTACTGAGTGGGTGTTCAGATAAGTCGGGTATGGATGCTAGGGCAGTTGCTTGCTCCTCCTGCAGAATGTGGCAGGTGGGAGACATGGCACACGTCTCCACTGGCTACGTCTGTGGGAAGTGCACCCAATTCCAGCTCCTTGAAAACCGCGTTAGGGAATTGGAGCTGGAGTTGGATGAACTACGGATCATTCGGGAGGCTGAGGGGGTAATTGAGAGGAGTTATCGGGAGTTGGTCACTCCTAAGGCTCAGGACAAGGATA
>NC_057730.1:44207344-44364177 GCF_004010195.1 Chiloscyllium plagiosum | reverse complement strand
AGAGTTGTGAGAGCATGGAATGCGTTGCCAGCAGCAGTTGTGGAAGCAAGGTCATTGGGGACATTTAAGAGACTCCTGGACATGCATATGGTCACAGAAATTTGAGGATGCATACATAGGATCAGTGGTCGGCACAACATCATGGGCTGAAGGGCCTGTTCTGTGCTGTACTGTTCTATGTTCTATGTTCTATGTTCTAAGTCTCAGAACAGCAGGGAAGAAGCTGTTCTTGAATCTGTTCATACGTGCATATAAACGTTTATATCTTCAGCCTGACAGAAGAGGGTGGAGGAGAGCATAACTGGGGTGGTGGTGTCTTTGATTATGTTGGCTGCTTTTCTGATGCAGCAGCAAGTGTAGATGGAGTGAATGGATGGAAAGCTGGTTTGCGCGATGGACTGGGCTGTGTTCACAGAATGAAAGGTCTTAATCACATGGAGGGAAAGGTAAATAAAGTTCATTCATATTGTAATTCAGCAAAACTTTAATGAAACGTCCCTGTTTCCATCTCTAACCGTGCCTGCTCAAAAAACCATACATACATATACATTACACATACGACCAATACTTCTACATGCACGTGCAGAAAACTATAAACATACTCACACAGTTTGACATGCACAAACATAAACTTAAAAACATACAACACCAGGTTATAGTCCAACAGGTTTATTTGGAAGCACTAGTTTTCGGAGCACTGCTCCTTCATCAGGTGGTTGTTTAGTATAAGATCGAAATACACAGAATTTATAGCAAAAGTTTACAGTGTGATACAACTGAAATGATATATTGAAAAAGACCTGAATTGTTTGTTAAGTTTCTCATCTTTTAGAATGACCATGTTAAAAGTACTGAAAACAACATTCTGTGTCTTTCAGTCTTATCGTAAACAACCACCTGATGAAGGAGCAGCGCTCCGAAAGCTAGTGCTTCCAAATAAACCTGGTGGACTATAACCTGGTGTGGTGTGATTTTTTTTTAACATTGTCTGTTGAATGTTCTCAGTAGGCAGCATTGAGTAAAGAGGACCATCCTCAAAGGTAACGTTTTGCTTTGTTCTTTTGTTATTTTAATATTTTCTTGTCAAGCCCCAGCCTTTGCACCCTCCGTAAATCTGAGGGAATTCAAAACAGTCCTGCCCATTCTAATTTTTACCACTGAGAGAAAGTGAGGACTGCAGATGCTGGAGATCAGAGTTGAGAGTGTGGCACTAGAAAAGCACAGCAGGTCAGGCAGCATCCGAGAAGCAGGGAGAATTGACGTTTCGGGCATAAACTCTTCATCAGGAATGGCTCCTGATAAAGGGCTTATGCCCAAAATGCCGACTCTCCTGCTCCTCGGATGCTGTCTGACCTGCTGTTCTTTTTCAGCGCCACACCTTTGACTCTAATTTGTACCATGTCATAATCATTCCAGTACTCATTGGACAACAGAGATTCCTGGCTCATTGAGATCTCCATTTTAAAATTTCTTTCTTTGACTTGTATGGGCATGGTGCATCCCAACCACACTCATCACCATCCTCCCCACCTCCCCCAACCCCATCCCGAACCTTTCTCATGCATTAGGACAAGAAACACTGAAATAGATACAAACCAACTCAGTCTGGTCTTCAACTATACAGTCCAGTGCTGTAGCATTCGGGAATCAGGTCATTATGAAGGAAGCTTTACAAACAGTCCTCACATTTTGTATTTAAGCCTCTTCAAGACAACACCTCAGTGGCTATAGTAGGCTTCACAGAGGCATGGTTGGAGTCGCAACATTGTCTGACAGTCAAACCCACCCAATTCATGAGGGTTGAAGTGGAGTGTGAAGGGGGCAACATTTATGCTATAGTTGGAGGGGTGTGCGATGTGGGGATGGTGGGATGTAGAATGCTGGTGGAGAAAAAATGTTGATAGTTCAGATTAAGTGATTGGAATGTGAGAATGGAGAATAATAGTGTATCTAACTGCCAGACTTGAAAGGAGTAGACAATACCACTGGGGTGAGGGGAGCGGAGAGAGGACATGGTGACAAAGAATATAACAAATAAAGCTAAACGAAAGGGAAAGAATGGGAGAATGTAACAAGAAAAGCTAAAACAAAGGGAAGAAATGGGAGACCAATTCTGGTCTGGCATTTATAAATAGGAGTGTCAGGAGTTCTGTTCACTCTGAGAGCTGGCTCTGAGGGAGCTGGATCAATGTCAAGGATTCTCATGTGTAAATAAAGGGCAACCTGGTGATGGGATAACAATCTCTGTGGAGTTATTTCAGTATGAAATTCCAAGGACAGATATCCCACAAACACATACTGATACAGATGGCAAATAAGAGTGTCAGGAGTTCTGTTCACTCTGAGAGCTGGCTCTAAGGGAGCTGGATCAGTGTCAAGGATTCTCATGTGTAAATAAAGGGCAACCTAGTGATGGGATTACAATCTCTGTGGAGTTATTTCAGTATGAAATTCCAAGGACAGATATCCCACAAACACATACTGATACAGATGGCAAATAAGATAGGTAGGTTATTGAGTATTAGGGGATAAAGGGTTAGGGAGAGAAAGTGGGAGAATGGGGTTGAGAAACTTATCAGCCACGATTGAATGGCAGAGCAGACTGAATGGGCTGATTGGCCTAATTTCTGTTCCTATGTCTTATAGTCTTACGATATCAGCAGTGGTCATCCGTGAAAATCCCACATTGTTTCAAGGAAGTACATTTACCATTATAAAAACACCAGCACTTTAAGAAGAGATTGCCATTCAGCAGCTGATTATTAACAGAAAGAAATGTAAAGGTTCTTTCAAAAGCTGGTAAGAAGCACTGGGTGAAAAGTGTGGGCTAGGAACAGAGAGAAAAGCCAGCTACACTTAAAATATGCAATGACCTTAGAGAATAAGGAGCTGTAAGGAACAATGCAATAATGTTAGAGGCTTGGAAAGGAAAATGGATTGCTTCATGAAAAGCAGCACAAAGACCAGACAGTGAAGGCAAGGGAATGTGAAACAAAATGTTATTATCTCTCTCGTTGAGCATTGCTACTCAACATTAGACTCTGCGAGGTGCAGCTGCAAGAAACAGTGAAAGGGCAAGAAGAAAAGATCTAGACTGAGACTAAAGAATCAGGAAGATCTTAGAATTTAACTGAAAAGAAGTAAATTTAAAGAAATCTACTGAAAGAGTATAGAAGAAGAACAAAGGACTAATTCAGAACATAGCGAGTTTTGAGAAGATTTATAGTTCAGGTTGAGGTTCTGGATGTAGGTTTGCTCACTGAGCTAGAAGGTTCATTTCCAGACGTTTCGCCACCCTACTAGGTAACGTCTTCAGTGGGCCTCCAGGCGAAGCACTGCTGATGATTCCCGCTTTCTATTTATATGTTTGGATTTCTTTGGGTTGGTGACGTCATTTCCTATGGTGATGACATTTCCTGTTCTTTTTCTCAGGGATGGTAGATGAGTCTAACTCAATGTGCTTGTCAATAGACTTCTGGTTGGAATGCCATGCTTCTAGGAATTCTCGTGCCTATCTCAGTTTGGCTTGTTCAAGGATTGATGTGCTGTCCATATACAGACAACAAGCAAAACTAATGTCATTTACAAAATACCATGCCAGGACTGTAACAAACACTACATTGGACAAACAGGAAGAAAACTAGCCAGCAGGATACATGAACATCAACTAGCCACAAAATGACATGACCTTCTCTCACTAGTATCCTAGGATGGATGTATTGTCACAGTTGAAGTGGTATCCTTCCTACTGGGACAATACATCCATCCTAGGACAAGCCAAACAAAGACATGCACGAGAATTCCTGAAAGCATTCCAACTGGAACTCTATCAACAAACACATTGAGTTAGACCCATCTACCATCCCTGAGAAAAAGAACAGGAAATGTCATCACCATAGGAAATGACGTCACCAACCCAAAGAAACCCAAACATATAAATAGAAAGCGGGAATCATCAGCAGTGCATTGCCTGTAGGCCCACTGAAGATGTTACTTAGTAGGGTGATGAAATGTTGGGAAATGAACCTTCCAGCTCAACAAGCAAACCTACATCCAATTCAGAACGTCTTAAAAAGGGACTCTGCAATTAAGCCATGATTTCAGTAGGAAGATGTGTAAAGGCACCAACCAATGAATTTTGCTTCAAGATTTGTGTAGAAGAAATAGTGTTTTGAACCATGTACAGGGAGAAAATATTCATTTTACCTGGCAGAGAGAGCAGGAATCTTCCACTTTGACTTCCAAAGGCAGGAACAGCCATACAAAGAACTGGGAAAACCATTTTGATGCTTAAAGACAGAAAAATTCTGAAAATGTAGGAAAACCCATTATATAAAGAAATAGATTTAAAAATATGGAATACACTAAACTGCTGCAGAGCAACCAATCAAACAACGTAAAGCTTTATTAACAAATTTAGTGCTGTATTATAGAGTCAGAAAGACCGGCAAATGAGGAAAATAATGCAATACAGCTGTAGAAGTCATTCACTTTAATATAATATTTGGTGAATACAAAATTGCAGGCTCAGAAGAGGTCAGTTGGTTCGGTTGGCGGGACAGCTACTTTATAAGGCCGAGTAACGCCAACAGCCTGGCTGCAATTTCTGCACCAGCTGAGGTTACTATGCAGGACTCTACTTTGCAATCTCTACCCTTTCCTAAGGTGGGGTGGCCCTGAGGTTAAACCATCACCAGTTCTCTCTCTCTCTCTCTCTCTCTCTCTGATAAGGTAGCAGCACCATGATTACTTCACAGACTTAAAGAACTGATGATTTTAAATAATATTGATTGAAAATACCTTTAACTATAACAACTTTTGTCAGGGAAAAATAGTGGGAAAAGATGTAATACTTGGTGACAGATTCAAAGTCAGAGATGCATGTCAGGCAGCATCCAAGGAGCAGGAGAATTGACGTTTTGGGCATGAGCTCTTCTTCAGGAATCATTCCTGAAGAAGGGCTCATGCCCGAAATGTCGATTCTCCTGCTCCTTGCATGCTGCCTGACCTGCTGCGCTTTTCCAGCAACACATTTTCAGCTCTGATCTCCAGCATCTGCAGTCCTCACTTTCTCCTCAAAGTCAGAGATGGACAGTACAGGAAACCATGTTGAATTTTGTGGAGGTAACAAGTGCTTAAGGTACAATGTTGTATCAAAATCAAACATATAGCACAGATTTTCAGAACAAGTGGAGGATATGCATGTGTTAGGAAGGGGTATGATGTACTGTACCTTTAAGGGAGTTGAATGACTAGCAAACACACAGAGTGCTGTAGAATCTATAATATAACATTTCGTCCAGCAGCTAGCAGTACCTGAGTCACTATGAGACAAAAAACAAATTCAAATTCAGCCAATCAGTTTAAATTATGCCCCAAAACACAAAACTACAATCAAGTTTGAATGTAGTATTTTAACAATATTAACACTAATGAAATAATCTGATGCTTTGGGGAATAAAATCAGCCAGTTTGGAACAGTTAGTCAGAGTGGCAAAGAGTGGCAAGGAGAACTGCTAAGCCACCAACACATGCAGACTGCCCGCAGAATAGCTCTCTTAAAGGTACCTTTATCGATCAGTGACATGTGAAACTGAAATCCCTAAGAAGAAAAGAAGACAGCGAAAGATACAAAGAGAAGATTCGACAGCTGGCTGGTTTAGAAATTTATATATTTTGATAAATCTTAATTAGGGGTTTTATTGGACCAGTATTGTAGAAGGGAAAGTTCCCGCCTCAGGCGACTGGCTGTGTGGAGTTTGCACATTCACCCCGTGTCTGCGTGGGTTTCCTTCAGGTGCTCCGGTTTCCTCCCACAGTCCAAAAATGTGCAGGTTAGGTGAATTGGCCATGCAAAATTGACTGTAGTGTTAGGTGAAGGGGTAAATGTAGGGGAATGGGTCTGGGTGGGTTGCGCTTCGGCGGGTCAGTGTGGACTTGTTGGGCCGAAGGGCCTGTTTCCACACTGTAAGTAATCTAATCATAGATTAGAGAAAGGAGTTGTAAATAGTTGTTAGTTATTATTTTATGATAGACTTAAAAAATAAAGTTCTTACTTTTTTTGTACTTTAAATAGGACTTTTGGGATAGTTCTTTGCCTCTCTAATTTTAACTGATTAGAGATTAAATCATTTCTGCATTGAAGGTTTAAATTAGTTGGGGCCGGGGGTTTACCCTGTGTTGTAACACATGGAAAGATCTTAACACGGTAAAGCAATCTCCTTCAGAAGAAAAACAGGTAGTTAGGCAATATTTTACTTTTGTATTTTCATGGGATGTGGAAATTGCTAGCTACGTCAGCATTTATTGCCCATCTCTAGTTGCCCTTGAGAAAGTGATGATGAGTTGCCTTTTTTAAACTGCTGAACTCTATTTGATACCGTTACACACACACTGCCATTAGGGTGGGAATTCCAGGATTTTGACCCAGTGACATTGAAGGAATGGGGATATATTTCCACATTAGGATGGTGGCAGGCTTGGAGGGGAATTTGCAGATGATGGTATTCCCATGTACCTGCTGTTCTTGCCTTTCTAGATGATAGTAGTTGTGGTTTGGAATGTGCTATCTAAGGAGCCTTAGTAAATTTCTGCAATGCATTTGTAGATGTTACATATTGCTGCTGAGCATTGGTGATGGCGGAAGTAAATGTTTATGGTTGTGATGCGAATCCAGCAGGCTGCTATGTCCTGAATGGAGTCAAGTTTCTTGAGTGTTGTTGGAGATGCCATATTCAAAAAAGCGATCCAGAAAATTCCATGTCACTCCTGACTTGTGCCTTTTAATGGTCAAGAAGCTTTGGGGAGTCAGGAGGTAAGTTACTTGCTGCAGTATTCTGGGCTGCTAACCTGCTGTTGTAGCTGTTGTATTTATACAGTAAGTCCATTTCAGTTTCTGGTTAACAGTGTGACGAAGCTGCTCCTTTAATGAGGTTAAGCTGTCCTTGGCTTTTTGTTTCAGAAGGTCGTCAACATCACAGACTCTGAAATGTCTGGGGTTAAAAGGTTTTAGGGCCAATTTGATAATATCTAACAGATACTGCCTCAAACAGAGGGCTTTCAATTAAAAAAACTTGTACCATAAAAGGGGCGTGGCCAGTTCTCCCAGCTCAGCTTTTTTCTGGTTTGGTTTGATTTAGCGGTAGTGTGATTAAAGATTGCTGGACCTAAAGAAGCCGGTCCAGGCTTGTACTCTCTCTCTGACCTCTATTCTATAAGACCCTGTGTTTGATTTTACCTTTTATGCCAAGGGGTGTTCATGGGGATTGTTGTAAGTATTTGGAACAGCATCATTAAGTTGGGATGATCTGTTGGATTTTCAGATAGGCTAGGTTATTCGGTATTCTGTTTTCTGTTGTTTGTGTTTCATTCAGTAATCTTGTAAATAAATCCTGTTTTGTTTAAAACTACATGGTTTGACCAGCTGATTCTCTCCTGGAATATCCACTATACACCTACTTAAAATAATTAGCAAAGTTAGGGTCTGGGCTATCTTCTTGAAATGTTTTGAGGGGTCTGGCCTAATCCATAACAGCAGTCACCCCCCATACTGTTGATAGTAGGGGATGATAATGGTAATATCATTGAATGTCAAAAGGCAATTGTTAGGTTCTCTCTTTTGGTGATGATCATTACCTGCAACTTGTGTTGCATAAATGTTACTTGCCACTTGTCACCTTGAGTCTAGATACTGTCCAGGTCTTTCTGGATTTGCACATGGACTGCTTCAGTATCTGAGGAGTCACTAATGGTGCTGAATGTTGAGCAATCATCAGCGAACATAACCCACTTCTGACCTTATGATGGAGGGAAGATCGTTGATGAAGCAGCTGAAGATGGTTGAGCTTAGAGTTGGTAATCCCAACAGTCCAAAATTGAGAGAAACTCTTTATGTCAATGGGCATCCCATTAGATTGAAGCTTAATGCCAATGCTAAGGTGATTTTCTTAACTTAGTTACCATAGCTGAAGATGCAGAAGCTACAGCAGTGAGAGATAAGACTTCATGGCATAGAGATAGTAATGTTAAGAGCGTAGGAATGCTACAAGATACACTACAGCCCAATGCATATAAAAGAGTTGAAAACATGTATGTCGGTCACAAATCAACTGACTTCGCTTTTGAACTTTCATGTGTGTGCAACTTTGCTTTCCTTAGAGGGGTGAAAGGAGTCTGACTATCTCCCAGAGAATGACAAGGACAGAAAGAAATGGTTGATGAACCACAGGTCCAGAAACAAGCCATTCTTGACCATCCAGCAGAAGATTTCATTGAGCCCCTGAGACTCATGGTGGAACAAAAGAGAACAGGATCTGAATAGATTACCTGCAATTGGACACAAGAATAGCTTCATATGGCTGAGAAGAAACAGTTGCCAATAAGCCCACAGAAGTTCAACCAAATTCAGCAAAAAGAAGAATGTGCTACATTTGCCAGTATTATGTTGAAGGATGTCCAGATCATAAATCGGGTGAGCTGGCCAAGAACGCATACTTTGAGCACTGACAACGTTTCATAATCGTGGACAATTTACTGATGCATGACAGAAGACTAGCTAATCCAGCTTTTCTTCAGGAAGTTGTATTGGAAAGGATACACCAGGGACACTTAGGCATTGTCAGGTGTAGAGCCAGGGCTCAGTCAGTGGTGTAGAGCGATTGAAGGTCTCATTGTGAAATCTGCAATCATACTGGATGTCAAGTATGGAAACATTCCTCTCATTACTAAAGGCAGGGTAAGATGCAAAACAAAACTCAGCAAATTGTACATGAAGAAGCAAATACTGTGAACACGAATGAGCGGCACAATCCAATTGAATCCAATTGGAAATCTTCCTTTTATTTTATTTAATCAAGGAATATGAGTGTACCTGGTTGTGCAGTATTTATTGCCCATCCCTGGTTGCCCTTGAGAAGGTGGTTATGAGCTGCCTTCTTGAACTGCTGCAGTCCATTTGATTTAGATAGACTCACATTGCCATTAGGGAGGGAGTTCTCAAATTTGGACCTGGTGACACTGAAGAAACAATGCTACTTTTCTAAGGTTGGATGGTGAGTGACTTGGAAGAGAACTTACAAATCATGGTGCTTCCATATGTCTACTGTCCTTGTCTTTTAGACGGTGGTGGGGGTCATGGGTTTAGAAGGTAATGTCTAAGGAGCTTTGGTGAATTTCTGCAGTGCATCTTGTATACACTCTTCCTGTTGAGTGTTAGCTACTGAGGATGGTGGAGTGGATGCTTGTGGATACAATGCCAAACAAACAAGTTGCTTTGTCCTAGATGATCCCAACCTTCTTGAGCATTGTTGGAGCTGCATTCATCCAGGCAAGTGGGGAGTATTCCATCACACTCCTGTTGCTGGCCTTAAAGATGGTGAACAGATTTTGGTGTGTCAGACAAGTGATTTCAATACCCCATCATAAGAAACTGATAGTCTCTTCCTGGAGTCTTCATAAAACGGAACTCAGGCTTTCTCAGTTTCAAATTAACCCTTCATGGCTTTAACCAAACACTTCTGGTTCAGTCCTTTTAAGCTAAACTCTTTAAACAGAGGTAACCTCTTTCTGCCAATCGGCCAGCATCCTTTTCTAGTATTATAAATTGCTGTGACTGTTTGAAATTGCATGCAAGATTTTAAAAAAGTTTTGGAAACATCTTTTCCTTTTAAGTAACATTCAACTTCTGTACTACCAAATGACGAAATGGAAGGAGTTCAGCAATAGTGACCTAACATTAGCAAAACTAGTCAGCCATATTAAAATGTGGGCAAATGCGGTATGTGAAGGGATGGCCAATTAAATTTGCAGTGGTAAACGCTCAATTTTTCATTGAATTTATTTAAGAAAGAAAAACATATCATTCATTCCTCATCAGTTTGGTGTAAATGTTATCGTTGTCCTTAATATGGCATAATTTCATTTTTACCTAGCACAGTGGGTAAAGATGTGAGGTAGCTTTAACTAAACAAAATGCTACTTCACACATGGAAATATCTTCCATACTTGATTACTTGTATCTCATTTATTTAGATGTGCACTGTGAAAGTTTAACACATAAACCATGGTTATAATTTACGTTAAGCAGCATTGAATTTGATGTATATTTACACACGATTCTGCAATTAGCAGGCTACATAATGAACTCATTAAACCAAAGTTTTTTGCATTTTTCTGAAATCCTGTTTACATTGCAGTAATGCTGTTGCTAATTTCATTGTGATGGGCAGACTCACCAATCTGCAAAATAATCTATCTTCCTCTGCATAAGTGATTGCAGATGATATTAAAGTATGTGACCTTTCTCAAAAGATGGTGAATAACAGCGCTGTGAAAATTGTCCTTATGAAGCTTGAATCCCAAATCTGGTTTACATCTCCCTCTGGATAAAATAATATTTTTAAAAAACCCATCTGTTCTCAACATACTCATTAGCAAGTGCAATACACAATACTATCTAATCTTTCGTGCCAGCGTCGTCAGCGCTTTCATTATTTATCAGCAAGCTGAATGATGAGAGAAGAAAAAAAGCTTGCATTTATAGAGCACCTTTTATGGTCTCAAGACATCTCTAAGTACTTTACAGACTATTAAATACTTCTGAACTGTTGTTGCTTTTCTCATATAGAGAAGGTGGCAGCCAATTTATGCAGATTTAACTGCTGCAAACAACAATGGGATCATAAATAGATAATCCATTTTATTCATTGGATGTTGCTTGCTGTATAGTTATTGGCCAGGATGCTAGGAGAGTGGTCCCTGCTTTTTGTTAAACTGGGATCTCTCTTTGTTCACCTGAGAGAGCAGACAGAGCCCTGGTTTAAGATTTAAAACCAGCCTCTCCAACAGTGCCGCTCTCACTCAGTGCTCAGCTACAACCTTCTCCATTCAGAGGTGAAGAAAAACTGAAACCATCATAGTCAATATAGAAACAACAAAACTCAAGCTTGACATCACAGAATTACAGAATTGTTACAGCACAGAAGGAGGGAATTCAACCCATCTTGCCTGCACCACTCTCGTATCTCGTCCAGCTCTGTTACTTGGTGCCAACCTCCTATCTTTCCCCATGTCCTTGCACACCATTATATCCAAAAAGGCACCTCTTTAATACCACATTTGAAACTGATTTCACCACATTTCCAGACAATGCATTCCATACACCAACAACCCATTTTGTTTGTCCTCAATTCATCCCTGTTTCATCCCCTTAAATCAATACCCCCTCTTTCCTGTATCTTTTACAAGCTGAAACGGCACCTCACTATTTACTCTGTTAGCCCACTCATGATTTTGAAAACCTTGATCAGATCTCCCCTCAGCCTTCTGTCCAAGGAGAACAGACCCAATTTATTCAATTTATTCTTAAAGTTTCTCATACCTGGAGCCATCCAATTAATGTGCTTCTGCACTATCTCCAATGCGTTCGCATCTTCCCTATAATGTACATAATACTCCAGGTAGACACTTTATGCCCCATTAATAAAGTTGACAACACTGTATGCTTTATTTACTGCTTTCTCCATCTGTCCTGCCACTTTCAATGATCTGTACATGTATATACATGGGTTTTCAGCCCCTGCACTCCTTTTAGAATTGTCGCCTTTTTTTTTAAAAGAATACAGAACACTCTTTCAGGCTTAACATCAACTAATTCCATTACTCTGTGAGTACAGTAATTCATTGACTAGGCATCAATCTGAAGCCAGAAGCTAGAAGATCCAGCTTTCGGTTCATATTCCATGACTTGTTGGCCAAGGAAGGTGCATTCCTAACAATGGTTGACAATGTCTTTTCTAGCAAGCACAGGTTAAGAGCAGGAAAAATTCCCAGTCAGGTATATGATGGAAAGAAAGCTGGAGTCTCTACTGCCACCATTCACAACTCCAGAGTATAATGTGTCTGTCAAAGTGCATATTGCCATACAAACTCAGACTAATTATGAAACGGCCAGATGTCTGAATATCCGGTGTGGATCTAGTTGGCCCTGATTGCATGGGGGTTCAATTCCCATTTCAGTTGGGCTGGATTTGGGTCCTATCTCTTTGGCCTTGGTGAAGGTCATGGCACTGTGAGTCAGACCTGCAGAGAACAGAAAAATAAGAGATGAATAAAGGAAAAGAAGATGGCTCAAGACAACATTAACAGCATTTACTATCCAAAAAAAAGGGAGTATGCTTTACAATCTAAAATGGTGAGACTCAGTGTTAAATCTGGAAGGCTATAAAGTGCTTAGTTTAGATTAGATTCCCTTCAGTATGGAAACAGGCCCTTCAGCCCAACAACTCTACACCAACCCTCCAAAGAGTAACCCACCCAGACCCATTTCCCTCTGACTAATACACTTCACACTATGGGAAACAAGCATGGCCAATTCACCTGACCTGCACATCTTTTAGATTTTGGGAGGAAACCGGAGCACCCAGAGGAAATCCATGCAGACATGGGGAGAATGTACAAACTCCATACAGACAGTCACCCAAAGCAGGAATCAAACCGAGGTCCCTGGCACTGTGAGGCAGCAGTGCTAACCACTGAGCCACCGTGCTGCCACCAAAGATGAGGTGATACTGCATGAGCTTTCACAAAACTTCACTGTAACAGTGTAAGATGCTGAAACTATTGAGATCAAGGTAAACGTAAAATAGACAAAGTCTTATCAGACCATAGGGCTGCTGTCTCATAAGAGAGAGGGAGATGACTAGTGGAGTTTAATCTGAGGGTTACCACACCTCAGGTGAGGGGAGAGGTGGGTAAGGGGAGGCCTTCATAGTAACCTCAGTCAGTGTGGGAATTGCCAGCATCGCAAACCAGCTGCCCAGCCAACAGAGCTAACCACCACCTAAAATCAGGGTAGGGATGGGAAAGAGGATTAAAATAGCAAACGATCTGAAACTGAAGGTCATGCTTGAAAACTGAATGGAGGAGGTCAGAAATGTGTGGTTATCTCCTCAGTACAGAGCAGACTGCATTGTGAGCAATAAACTCAGTAATAACTTGAAAGTAAATGATTCAAATGGGTGTATCAGGTCTTGGATGGTGAGAAAGGAGAAGGTAAAAGGACAGTTGCTGCATTTCCTTAGTTCACAGAAAAGGTGATTATGAAGGACATTGCAGGATATCTCAGAGAGGACAGCACTTCCGAAATGCTGATAGGGTTTGGGGACGATGAATTTACTGGTGGCATTGCGCTGGACAGAGTAGAAATGGCAAAGGATGAATATGCAGAATTTTTCTTATTCCCTGAAGGGATGCGGGATTCCCTGGCATAGGCAGTATTTGTTGTCCACCCCTAATTGACCTTGAACAGAGGGCCCTCCTCAGCCATTTCAGTGGACAGGTAAGGCCTGAGGATTTCCATTCTGGAAGGATATTAGTGGACCAGGTGTGTTTTACAACAGATTCCTGAGACTAGCTTTCAACTCCTGATTTTTTTTAACAGTTAATTGAATTGTAGGAGAAATGGTCACCAAGATATGTTGGATTGGTCATTAAAATGTGCAGCCATGTGGATTCGATGGATTGCAATGTCCCTCAAGGTGCCTGTACAACTCAATTTCTACACCAGTGTTGGCATCTATGTTGCCATGGGTGATATAGGTCACATTTCTCAGGGTGCCCAGCATAGGTGCATTGAGGAGTAGACCACTACTTAATTTTGTTATGCCAATGGTGTGATCCACTTCAACACTGATGAATAAAGCCAGTTTGCAATGCCACTTGGTGTCATCACTAGACTTCCTCAATGTGAGGCCTAATTGACAGCACTCACATTGGCCATAAAAGCTCCCTAGGAACATCCATAAAGGTTTTCTTTTCATGAACTCACAACCTGTGTATGGTAACAGGACACGAATAACGCATATCTGTTTCACGGAGAGCTCTCATGATGTATACATCTTGCTCATTGTAAGGCTCCCAGGGCTGTTGGGGTTGCTAGATGGAGTGTCTGTGAGAAGCAACAATCCCCCCACCACATGTTACTTGGCTGGTGACCAATGGAGTGCTGCAATTAAGAGAGTGTGTGCACCAGGGGCAGCATTGAGAACACCATGTAGCTTCCTAATTTGAACTTGCTTCTGTTGCCTTGAGCAGTCGGAGGGACTCCACTATTATTACGACTAGGTTGGGAATTGGATCTCCTTCATTACAATTGTGTCGGGAAGGGCAAAAAGACAGAAAGTGGAATGGGCACTCAGTTGTGACATTGGGAACAGCACACTTTTGACAAAACCCAAGGCTCTGTGTCTGCGAACAATAATTCGGTATATTAACTTTTGTCTACTCAGTACTGTCTACTCAGTAACCGAATAGTTAATACCAAGTGCAATTACCAATGCTAAGACTGAAACTCTAGCCGCAGGCTTCTGCACATATATCTTTGAAATGCATACCTGTTCCTTTATTTCAATGACAAAAATTCACACGTGATGATTTCAGTTGCTTGTAACTGCTAACTTGATGCATTGAAAAATGGCATTGTCCAGAAGGGCACATGCAGAACCATTTGAGAAACCTATGCCTGACATTACAGCTTGTGCTGCAGTGTAATATTAAACAGCGATGAGCTGCGGGCATTGTATAATGATAGGTAGGAGAGACTCGAGTGAGACCTCTCCAGGCAATTAGCCTTAATGAGAGCAGAATATTTTACTCCTGGGGCGAAGGGGGCAGGAGCCTGGACACGGAGGGCTTCCAGTTTGAGACAACAGAAGGTGCCAAAATGTCAGGGTAGGAAATAACTGTGCAAGAGCTGATGAATTATTCACGAGGTGTGGCCTGCTGCTTTTGAATGCGATCCACTCTTATTTTCAACAGAGTGAAACCACAGTATTCAAGCATGCAGTGCCTGGGCTCATTCTGATTACAAATCAGTAATCCCAGTGTCTTCAGCTCGGCAAAATGCACATTGACACAGACTCCAATCGTTAAGGAATCTTAATACAACAGCACCTGACAGCACTGTTCCCATGAAATGCCTGTCACAATTAAAAACATGCGACATGGTGGGCAGTAAATATTTACATTCACGTGGCCGAAAAGGACTCCAGGCTTTGCCTGCAAACTTAGCTCCCATGTGAAATTAGTCTCCTGCGCACACCTTTCAGCATTGCCATGTACAAAGAATTCATGCGAAGACAGCTGTAACTCAAGGCCATGTGTGTCGCTGAACATAGCTCATCAGTGACCTTGCTATTGTGAAATGATCAGCCTCACGAGTCTAGTGTAGGTCATTGCCCATGACTACCCATCGTTCATGTTTTATACTTATTCACAAAGCGTTGTTTATGGAATGTTTTTAAACCTAAAAACATAGGTTTTTGTAATGACCGACACAGATTAATAGTCACATTTTTATTATTCATTCATATACCAGCAAGCATATTTTGAAGTGTGCGTGAATGAGCTTTTTTTTGTTTTGAGTGCGTGCAAGCAGTTGTATTTGTAACTATAGCTATGCATAAGGAACCATACATCTGTGGAGGTAGTGGTGTGCCTCGCTGAAATATAGCAAAACAATTAAACACTAATGAGAAATGTCAGACATGAGACCATAGATTTCACGTCTCTCATTATTAGAATGGCAAAACTTGAGCTGATATTTTAATTAGACACATTTTATAATCATTCCAATCATTTTCCAGGAGGTAGTTACATTTGGCCCATTTTCTCTTCCGTGTTTTAAGGAAGATTGTAGCTTCCACCTGATATTATTGCCCTTGGGGATTTCCCCTGACACTGCACTGCATAAATGGGGGTTCATTGCAAACTGGGATATGAACCCATCAGTTGCTAAGACTGTGCATTAATTAACAAAACTCCATCAATTAGTCAGTGATGAGAAAGGAACATCCACATTGCCTGATGTTACAAACAGATTTGATTGTTTTCTCTCAGCTTTTGAAACTTCTCCAAGACTCAAGAGGTTTGGAACAGAGTTGACCATCTGACAAGACGATGACAGGACCTTTTCTTGGCAATAGACTGTCCTTCCGATCTTCTCCATCTCCGTTATTGTTTCCGCTATTTAAACAATACTGTGTCACATCTTTCAAGAAAGCAAGGTTTTGAGCCGATGCCAGCAAGCTGCTTGAATGGGATGGAGCAGTCTGTAACGTTAGATACAATCTTTTTGGTTCAAATCCAGATGACACTTGGGTCAACTGACTGGTGCATGGAGTGCCAGTTTGAGCTAACAACTTCCTGCTTTAGGATGTTTCAGTTAGCCTTGTGACTCAGCCAAAGCTCTTGCTTCCTTTAAGGAGACCAGTGAAAGATGAGTTGGCTGGGGACCAAATTGGTGGCCAGTTTGGTTTTATTGTGGGTACACAAGAGGAAAACACAAATTCGGAAGGCTCATAAGAAAGTACAAGGGGGAAGGGGAAAACATGTGATTCAAGGTAAAAATAAAGTTAGATTGTGGTCTGGATATAACAGGAAAGTAAAGGGACATAATGCATGTTTTAATCGTAATTCATAAATGATCATTAATGTCCATGTGAAAAGATCAAAGTTGAATGCATTACTCAAAGAGAACAAAAACTAAAAGTCCATCAAAAACTGAGGAATAGTTGAGGGTGGGTAATTTTTTTCAAGTACTCCACTGCCAGCACCACAGATAAAATCTGTCTGGATGGTGGGAGCTGCACTTTATTAAATCTGATCCACAGGAAACTGTAAATGCAAAGATACAAAGGTTGTAAAAGGAAGCAAAACAAAACACCTACTACTAAAAAGGTTGCAACCAAAAAGCATCTAAATAAGAAGTGACTAATGGGCTTTAGAAAGGATTTTTAAAGGACAACGTCTTAAGTTACAGAGTGGCATGGCAAATAAATGTGTTTACAAAATTGAACAAGCGACTACTTGACATTGACCCAATGGTGTGGTCACAGCAGCTTGTACAGGATTTTTACCACTTTGGCCACACCATTGGGTTAATGTCAAATAGGATGTTGAGTTTAGAAAGGCTGGAGAGGAGAAAGTTCAATATCTTTTAAACATGTGGAGGTTCTTAAACGTATTTCCAAACTGGTTCAGAAAATTGGTGAAATGGACAACGCCTGTGTTGCATTGTCTTCAACTCCAGATGGACAGACTCATCTGTGAACAAGTGTAATAATCTATTCATTCACTGCTGGCCACAAATTTGGACCAATACTTGTGTCCTTTCTAATTACATATATTATTTGACAGCCCAAAGAAACAGTCTTCTCATCTCTACAAATGTTAATCTGTTTTTTACATAGAGTCATAGAGTTGTACAGCAAAGAAACAGATTCTTTGGTCCAATTCATCCATGACAGTCAGATATCCTAAATTAATCTACTCCCATTTGCCAGCATTTGGCCCATATCCCTCTAAACCCTTCTTATGCATGTACCCATACAGATTCCTTTTAAGTGTTGTAATTTTACCAGCCCCCACCAACTCTGGCAACTCATTCCATACACGCACCACCCTCTCCATGAAAAAGTTACCCCTTAGGTCCCTTTTAAATCTTTCCCTTCTCATCTTAAACCTATGCCCTATAGGTTTGGACTCCCCTACTCTGGGGTAAAGACCTTGGCTACTCACCCTATCCATGTTACGCATGATTTTATAAACCTTGGTAATGTCACCCCTCAGGCTCTGACACCCCAGGGAAAGTAGCCCCAGGCTATTCAGCCTCTCCCTATAGCTCAAACCATCCAATCCCAGCAACATCCTTGTAAATCTTTTCTGCACTCTTTTAAGTTTCACATCTTTCCTAAAGCAGGGAGACAAGAACTGCACTGAAAATGTGTTGCTGGAACAGCGCAGCAGGTCAGGCAGCATCCAAGGAACAGGAGAATCGACGTTTCGGGCATCAGCCCTTCTTCAGGATTCCTGTTCCTTGGATGCTGCCTGACCTGCTGCGCTGTTCCAGCAACACATTTTCAGCTCTGGTCTCCAGCATCTGCAGTCCTCACTTTCTCCCAGACAAGAACTGCAAGCAGTATTCCAAAAGCGGCCTAACCAATGTCATATTTTAGTAAGTGTAGCATTATTCACTCGTGGTTTATTAAGGATTTATGTCTTCAGACAGTGTTAAAGTCAAAGGCAGCATTTTCCATGAATAGTACTTCAGAAAAGATGTTGCTCAGTTTATTTGCATCACAATTGTTTTCTAAATTATTTTTAAGTTAGCCTTATATCCAAGTTCATAAAAACTGGAGGAGATGAATGTTACACTTAGGACAAGTGTATTTCTCTGTGAGATGGTCAGAAGTCGACAACAGCCTTCCAGACAGTGGACATGTGCAAACCATACTGTCATCACACTTTCCGCAAAAGATACGATCCGAGTTTTGTTTTGTTCACTTTATGTAGGAAATATGAATGATGCCAAGAACTTGAGGAGCTATCAGTATGCGTTGTAAAAACAGATCACAACTGTGCACTACAGAACAGATCTGTTATCTATAATAACTGGGCACCCGTTATCCAGCATACATATGGTATTCATCCACCCACTCCCAGTTCTCTTTTAAAGCACGATTCAGAGGTTTGCTATTCTAACAAATTGGCCTATATTTTCCATTTGGCATGAAGAGCTATGTAAATGATGGAGTGAAATGGTATTATGAATGTTCATAATTTCCTGCTGCAGATCCAATTATGCTAGGTAAGTCATGAAATCAGGAGAAAGGCAGGAGATGACTTATGTGGAATGTGATTGTTAACTTTTTCATTTTTGGAAAAGTAAAATGTTGTTCTGATAGAAATAATTCAAACAATGTCCTACTTTAGTCAAAATAAAGGCAAGAAATGCTGGAGAACCTCAGCAAGTCTGAATCTGTAGAGCGAGAAACAGAGTTAATATTTCAAATCTCTTGATTCTTCCTTACAACTGCTGATAGATCTACTGAGTTGTTCTAGTCTTTATTTCCGATTTCCAGCATCTGCAGTATCCTGCTTTTATTCCTGTTTTACTTAACGGTGTTGACCACTGACAATCTGGACTTTGAAGCAAATAGTACTATCTAGAGCACACTGCTTACTTTCACTGTAAGATTACCGGATTCTCAATCCTGCTCCAATTTTCCTTATGAGTTCCACACAGAGCCTGTCTGGTTCAAGAAAGCTCCACTCTAAAGGAGAGACCTGCAAACCTGAATATCTGAGCACAGCCAGGCACACGCGTGGCAAATTCTGCTTGGAGCTCACTGGCTTGTTTTTCACCAGGCTTGCTGCATGCATACTGTAGAAGAGAACACTGTATGTTAGTCTTTCTACCCTAACTCAGGAAGCCCAACTGGAAAGGAACATCAATTATTGTTGAACGCTAAAATAGAACCACTACCCATGATGTACAGAGGCTAGTCCCTCTGCAAACCCATCCCTGGGTCAAAATCAAAACAGGATAGGGAGAGAATGAAGCGGTTAAATCATAATGCAATTGGAGGTGAAGATAAAGCACTGTATCCCCCGTGTTGCCCACCCCTCTCTTAAGGCATCAAGAGCATTGATGGATACTGTGTGCTCCCTTTCCAAGGACAACCAGGCACGAACATAACCACTAGGTCTACTTTTTTTTCATCTTTCTGGGTGTAGTTTTGTTTAAAAATTCAATTTATTTAACCTATTTTCTAATTAATGTGTTCAGAGATATTATCACCCACCTCTGGAGCAGGTGGGGCTTGACCCCAGGTTTCCTGCACCAGAGGAAGGGACACTACCCACTGCATTACAAGAGCCCCTAAACTGATCGGATATTTTGTTAATCAACCTGCTCAGAGATGCTGTTACACACCTAAGGGATATGTGGGACTTGAACCTAGGCCTCCTGGTTCAGAGGCAAAGATACTACCACTGTGCCACAAGAGTCCTCTCTGGATCAATTTTATAATTTTTATTAAACCTATTTTTGGAGTCAAGCTGCTCAGAACTGTCATTACGCACCTCTGGAGCAGGTGGAACTTGAGAACCCTGGCGTCCTGACCCAGGGGTAGGGACACTACCACTGTGCCACAGGAGGGCCCCACAGAAAGCTAACATATAGCTGCAGCAGGTAATCAGGAATACAAACAGAATGTTGGCCCTTATATCAAGGGGTTTGGAGTATATAAAGGATTTAGGTGATGAGTTCCAGTTAGACAGGCCATTGCCTGTTAAAAGGGAACTCACTCAATGAACTTCGTGAGGAGATTAATTAGGGATACCCAATGGCCCTTAAAGGGGTATCACACCTTCAATTGTTCTTGTGATTCCAGCACATACTGCATTAAAATATGTAAACAAAGAATGCATTCTCTCCTCAGCAACTTTTACCCAGATATTATTGCTGTAGAGCAAAGAATGTAGATTACTCTATTGGCAATCAACTGGGAGTCTCAGTTTAACCCATTGGCGTCCAGTTATCACAAGCAACAAACTATCAAACCAAAGAGTGATGGAGCACTGAAGGAATCCAGTCAGCCCTTTGTGCCTGGATCTGTTATTTCCCTTGTTCTGTGAAATCTTACTACTTCAATAAGAGGTTGCTGTGAACCATCTAAGCAAACACGGAACCAAGTGTTTACAATTTTGCACATCACTTTACATTCGCCTCATGAAACATTTATTAAAACCTTTTGTTCATTCTCTCCCAGGTTTTGTTGGAATCCAAATTTGATCTGGAATACAGTTGGTCACATACCTCTCTGTGCTTTGCTTCCATTTCATCTTTTTCTCATCTTACTGATGTTCAAGGAACCCTGCTCCATCTGGGATTGAAATATTGGGTCGTAGAGTCATAGAGATTTACAGCATGGAAACAGACCCTTCGGTCCAACTCATCTATGTTGACCACATATCCTATATAAATCTAGTCCCATCTGGGGGGACTGTCCAATCTTGGTTCCACCTAATGTATGAAGGTGACAGTGGGAGAACGGGATCCATGGGGAATTCCATCCCAGTTACCACCGCTTACTGGGACATGCAGGTTGATCTGGAAATTTGCAGCTGGGGCTTAAAATATCTCTCAGGGGAATTAGAGAGCTCTCCTTTTGAAATCTGACCTGCTAGATTCCTCAAATGTAGTCAGTTAGGCTCTTAACTGAGTCAGTGACTCAAGATGATAGGTTAAGATTGGGACAAATATGGACATAAGACTCTTGCGAATTTTCAACTGAAAGACTATTTCTTTGTTCTTTTAAGAATGTAATGGAACAATGATCAAATTCAAACAGAATTGAAAAGTGTGGAAAGAGTACAATTAGTCACTTTCAGGGACGAGATGGGCAAGAGCTGTAAAGTACCCTGTTGAAACTTTATTGCTGGAACAGCACAACAGGTCAGCAGCAGCCAGGGAACAGGAGATTCGACGTTTCGGGCACAGGCCCTTCTTCAGGAATCTGTAAAGTACCCTGTTAAGTTGCTGCCCTAAACAGGATAGAGTCCCCAACAAAAAAAAATTTGAAAGCAAAGTAAGTGCCAGTGCACAAAGGGTTAATTACAAATGGCAATTGATACAGGCAGTAGATCACATTCAAAGGGAAAGATCACACTTTGCCTCTGACACTGAGTGAAAATGTTCAATTAGGTCAACCACAATATTGTTCAAACACAATACAAATAGGCCTTTTATACAAATAGGTGTTTATCCATCTGCAAAAGGGTAAGGAATGCAAGATTTTATAGCTACATGAATTAAATTGCAACTTATTAATCTTTCTATTCAGAGGAATGTTTCACAACAAGTGAGTTAAGACCATCACTGATATTAATAAATCACAGTTAACAGAGTTTTAATGTAATTTATGGAGCCTGTCCAATCTGATATATAATTCAGCTCTAAACTCTTCAGCAGGTCAGCAGGAGCACCTGCGTTTAAAGTGCCCATGACTGATCACAACAATAATGCTGTCCGCCCAGGACTACCCAATCTGGGCTACAGAAGCATGCAACTAAATGTTCAATTCCATTCGTGATCTTTATCAGAAACTTTCACCTTCTATCTAGTCGGCTCATCCAACCCTTGGCATCACCACCATCTCCAAGTCTCTATTGCCAATGTGCTGGAGATTACACGTGACCAGAGGAAATTCATAAAGATAAGTTAGTAATGACATAATTGTTTAGAATGACCCTAAGCCCTTGAGAGCCAATTAGGTATTTTTGAAATGTAGTAGTTGTTGTGATGTAGGGAAATATGTGGTCAACTTGCAGACACCAAGATCCCCCAATGGCAATGACCAGCTAACCTAGCACACACAAGTCAAAAATCAACACCCCCACCCCCACCAACGAAGCCCAACAACATTGTGTTTGATGTGTGTTCCACCGTTCATTACAATATTCATCTATTTCATCACTAATACACTGGAGCTACAATTAACTACCATCCACAGAATGAATTGCAGAAGCTTTACTTTGGAAGCAGCTACCCAGTCCCACAATCCTCTACTCTAAATGGTGAGTTGCCTAATCAATATCAGTTATAAGCAGCCACTCAAAAACTGATCATTTAATCATTTTATTTGGACAGGCCGATTGGAGAAGAACTGCATCTTCTGATGTTCTAAAGAAATACTACCTTCTGAAACAGCTGCAACAAATTCTGGTTTTACCCCCTTCATTCTTTATTTTATATTTCAGTCACCTGGTTATTGGAGGCAATGTTCATTCTCTTCATATTTCATGTGAAGCACATATGGGACATCCAGGGGATTCTGATCCAGTGACTGGCTCACTATACAGAAAGTATTTGGCGTCTGGCTGATATTTCAGTCTCAAGTTTGCAGATGATTAAGGACCTGAGATATGTGAAACTATCAATGGGAGCCAGTATTAGATTGTTAATGCTGATAGGTGAAGGTGTGGCAGCATCTCGGGCCCTAACATCTGTCTTCCTGATGCTGATGAGCATTCAGTGCCACTTAAACATGACAGGAGGCTGCCTTTGTGATGCACCGTGCATCTACATCAAGAAAAGTGAACAAACAAGAGTCTCTAAAGCAGTATATGTGGCAACCAGTATTAGTGTAACTGTATCTTCATTTAAATTATATTGTAATTATAAAGTGTGACATAACAGGGATCAACCTTGAACTTTTTATAGGGCAGCACAGGACACAGTAAGACTATGTCTTGGATCTTTTGTAACTCTGAACCATTTGTATATTAGACATGTCAAGAAAACATATTTTGAAAATCTCTGCTTTATTATAAATGTGAGCTTCTTCCACCCAAATTTCCCCAGATCACTCATAAAATAAGCTGCAAGCGGGAGCATGAATTTTGCTGAGTGAAGTCAGTTGGTACATCTCTGATCAGAATATTTCATTAACATATTTTACCTCAGGACAGCAATTTTATGTCAATGCCAAACATAAAAAGTGTTAACCCCTTATCTGAAGAATCATACTCCGTCATTGTCAGCAAAGCATGCTGAGAGGGAAAAAATACGGAGGAAAGACTTTATTTAGCATCTGTCACAACCACTGGATTCAGAAGGAGGTTTACAGCCTCTGAAGTATTTCTGGTGTCATCAGTGTTGATGTGCAAGAAACAAAGCAGCCAATTTGTTCACAGCAAGATCTCACAAAAAAACAATGTGATAGTGACCAATTAATTTGTTTCTGTGATATTGATTAGGCTCAGGACAATAGAGATTACTCCCCTGTTCTTCTTCAGAATAAAGTCAGAGAACCTTAGCATCCGCCTAAGAGCAAGCTATAACGTTGGCTTAATGCTTCATCTTAAAGTTTGCAACATATGGCTCTCCATCACTTCCATCAAATAGCAGCACTGGATTTTTTTTCCCCTTACCTAGAGGAGACGGGACAGCTGGTGAGAAGTCAAAAAATGGGGCTGGATATAATTAACGACACTTTTGGCGCCAGCCCAATGACCTACCTCCACATCAGGTGAGATCCTGTTTTGCTGACAGGAAAGTCAGGGCTGACAAGTTGGGAGGGGCTCAGTTTGTGCTATCGGGGGGCAACATGGAGCATAGATGGCAAGTAGAAGGATGGCTACTGAAAAATCACCACACTTGCCCTTACCTTGATCTGCCACTTCCTGCAAATCCCCACTTCACAATGCTGCCCTACCAACCCCATGATTGCCAGCCTCTGATTGGTCAGGAGCTTCAGGCAGGGGTGGGATTTCACTGATCATGGCTCTGATAGGCAGAGAGATCTGCCAGTCAGCACGTAAGTACCTGATTGGCGCGTAATCAAATGGGCTTTCTCACTGGTGGAAGCTGTTGGATAAGATGATGGTTCTGAAAGAATTAATGTTGAACTGATATACCTGACTCCTGATTGTTGTAATTGCACTTAGATAGTTGATGTTGATTGTTGAGATCAAGCAATAAACTGCATAGTTATGTCAGATAATATAGTGGTTTCTCCTCCACCATTAATAATTAGACATGTCCATAGACCCAGTATAGAATAGAAGATTATATCTGCCTCTTCTTCTGAACACGTGGCTAAAAGATAGTGTGAGGGGGAGGGTTTCAGATTCATGGGGCATTGGGACCTGTACAAACTGGACGGGTTACACATGGGCAGGACCAGGATTGATGTCCTTGGTGGAGGTCGCACTTGGGGTGGGTTTAAAATAGTGTGGCAGGGTGATGGGATCCATAGGGGTAGGGCAGTAGATGCAGAAATTGAGGAAGAGGTAGAAATCAGGGCAAACATGACTGAAAACAGGCAAGGAAATGCTGTTGAAAAGATTAAGTGAGGTGGTCTGAAATGCAAGGATTCAAGATGGCGCCAACACCATGTGACTCCTTGTGAGCTCCCTACAACAGATCCAACTCTATCTTGTAACTATACTAAGCCTTTTTGATCTATACATCCTTACCTACTATGAACTGTTTGTACTGCACGTAAACAATGCTTTTCACTGTACTTTAGTACACATGACTATAAATCAGTCAATCAATCAATGCAACAAGTATATTGGCAAGGTAGATGAACTCAGAGCATTGGTTAGTACTTGGAACTCTGACATTATTGCGATGATGGAGACTTGGCTGAAAGAGGGTCAGGACCGACAGTTGAATAATGTTTCAGATGTGATAGAAAGGGTTTTAAATGGGGTGGGAGAGTTGGATTATCTATACTGAGGGAGGATACATCAGAGAACTTGTGCAGCCAGGCAGTGTGGGTGGAACTCAGGAATAGAAAAGGTAAAATCATAATGCCGAGGGTAAACCACAGGCCTCCCAATGGCCAGCAGGAGACAGAGGACAGAATATGTAGACAGATTTTAGAAATATGTAAAAACATATTATGGTGGGCAATTTTAACATCCCTTGTATTGACTGGGACTTGCTTCATGCTTGGGGCTTGGATGGAGTGGAATTTGTAAGGACCATTCAGGAGAGTTTCTTGACACAGTATGTAATCAGTCCAACTAGGGAAGGGGGTTAAACTGCACCTAGTTTTGGGAAATGAGCCCAGTCAGATGAGTGAAGCTTCGGGAGCATTTTGGGAGTAGTTACCATAATACCGTTAGTTTTAAGTTACTCATGGATAGGCATAACAGCAGTCCTCGGGTGAAGGTGTTAAACTAGGGGAAGACGAACCACAGCAATATTAGGCAGGAACTGGAGAATGTTGATTGGAGGTGGCAGTTTGTGGGTAAATTCACATCGGAAATGTAGGAGTATTTCAAATGGCAGTTGATAAGAGTTCAGGAGTGACACGTTCCTGCAAGAATGAAGGATAGGTATGGAAAGTTACATGAACCTTGGATGACCAAGGATGTTATGACCATGGTCAAAAAAAAGGAAGCACACATAAGGTCTAGGAAGATGGGAACTGATGAAGCCCTTGAAGTATATAAGGAAAGTAGGAAAGAACTTTAGCAAGAAATTGGAAGGGCTAAAAGGGATCATGAAAAGTCACGAGCAAACAGGATTAAGGAGAATCCCAAAAAATCAAGAGGGTAGCCAGGGAAAGGGTTGGTCCACTCAAAGACAAAGGAGAGAATCCATGTGTGGAGCTAGAAGAGGTAGATGAGGTCCTAAATGTTGGTATTCTCCAAAGAGAAGGAATTGGTGGAGGATGATCTCAAGGAAGGGAGTGTTGAGTTTCGAAGCCAAGTTGCTGTTAAAAAGGAAGAGGTGGTGTGTGTCTTAAAAAGTATTAAGGTAGATAAGTCCCCAGGTCCTGATTGGATCTGTCCCAGAATATTGACAGAGATAAGAGTACAAATTGCTGGAGCATTAACAGACATTTTTGTATCCTCTATGGCCACAGGAGAGATCCCAGAGGACTGGAGAATAGCCAATGTTGTCCCATTGTTTAAAAAGGGTAACAGGGATAATCCAGGCAACTACAGGCCTGTCAGCCTCATGTTAGTGGTAGGGAAATTATTGGAAAAGATTCTCAGGGACAAGATCTAGAAACATTTAGAAGCAAATGGACTTATTAGTGATAGACAGCACAGGGGAAGCCGTGCCTCACTAACTTGGCAGAGCTTTTTGAGGAGGTGACGAAGATGATTGATGGGGGAAAAGCAGTTGATGGTGTCTACATGGATTTCAGTAAAGCCTTTGACAAGGTCACTCACGGCAGACTAGTACAAAAGGTGAAGTCACATGGTATTGGACTGAGCTGGCAAGATGGATACAGAACTGGCTTAGCCATTGGAGACAGAGGGTAGTGGTGAGGGATGCTTTTTGGAATGGAGGGCTTTGACAAGTGGTGTTCCACAAGGATCAGTGCTGGGACCTCTGCTGTTCGTGGTCTACAAAAATGATTTGGAGGAAACCACAGCTTATCTAAATAGTAAGTTTGCAGATGATACAAAGATTGGTGGAGTTGCAGATAGTGAGAAGGATTATCAAAGGATACAACAGGATATAGGTCAGTTGGAGGCATGGGCAGAAAAATGGCAGGTGGAGTTTAAACCGGACAAATGTGAGGAGATGAAATTTGTAAGGTCAGGTACAGGCGGAAATTATACAGTGAAGGGCAGAACACTTAGGAGTATTGATATGCAGAGAGATTTGGGTGTGCAGGCCCACAGATCGCTGAAGGTGGCAGTGTAGGTAGATACAGTAGTAAAAAAAGCCTATGCCATGCTTGCTGTCATTGAAAGGAGCATTGGATATAAGGATGGACAAGTTATGTTGCGGCTTTATAGAACTTTATTTAGGCCACACTTGGAATATTGCGCACAGTTCTGGTCACCACACCATCAGAAGGATGTGGATGCTTTGTAAAGGGTACAGAAAAGAATTTCCAGGATGTTGCCTGAGGTTGGGGATTTTAGATACGAGGAAACGTTGGATAGATTGGGTTTGTTTTATCTGGAATGCAGGAGGTTGAGGGGTGACCTGATACAAGTTTATAAAATTGTGCATGGGATGGATGTAGTGGATAGTATGAGACTTTTTCCAGGGTGGAGGGGTCACTAACTAGGAGACACAGATTCAAGGTGTGAGAGGTAAAGTTTAAAACAGATGTACAAGGCACGCTTTTCACACAAAGGTGGAGAGTGCCTGGAACACACTGCCAGAGGAGGTGATTGAAGGAGACACAATAGCAGCATTCAAGAAACACCTGGACGAATACATGAATAGAAATGGAATAGAGGGATACGGATCCAATAAGTGAAGACAGTTTTTAGTATGGAAGGGCAGAATGTGTCAGCACAGGCTTGAAGGGCCAAATGGCCTGTTCTTGTGCTGTATTGTTTTTTGTTTCTTTGCCCTTTGGTATGTACACATCAATGTGCAGTAGTTCAGTATGTCACCTATCCATTAACACAATGGTGGCCTATGTTCTGGCAAAGCCATTCCATCTGATGCACATTAATAAAGACTTTATGTATTAAGGTGATAAAAACATGAACATAAATGGGCCATTCAGCCCTCTGAGACTGTTCTATCATTCAATGAGATCATGGCTGATCTTCTATTTCAAGACCGTTTTCCTTCACTATCCCAGGATGTTTTTAATATGCAGAAATCTGGAAGTCTCAGTCTTGGGCATAGTCAGTGATTGATTTTCCCAGCCTCTGTGGCAGAGAATTCCAAAGATTCAGAACCCTCTGAGTGAAGAAATCTCAGTCCTAAAATGGCTTATCCCTTATTCTGAGACTGGGTTTCCTGGTTATAAATCCCTCAGCCAAGGGGGAGACATGCTTCTTGCATTCATCCTATCATATCCTGTAAAAATTTAAATTTTTGAATGAGATCATGTCTCATTTTTTCTAAACCCCAGAGAATATAGGCACAGCATTTTTCATCTTTCCTCTGTAGACAATCCCTTCATCCCAAAATTTAGTTTGGTGAACCTTGTGAAATGTGAGGAGGTGAAGACTAGGATTGGAAAGAGCACAACACAGCCCAACCACCAATCCTTCAAACACTAAAATGTGGTGGAGTCTGTGGATTGTACATTGGACTTATCAGCTATTTCCAAACCTATTGAACCAAAGTGAAAACAAATCATCCTCGATCTCCAGGCACTACCTAGGAAGAGGACAAAGAGGCCCACAAATCCCAGGTCAGGCAGAAGTGATGATAGTTTCCCTTCCCTGGAGGACAATCATGTGTGAACCACTTGGGTTTCATGGGGTATTTGATCTTATGACAGTTCATGAATGACCAGATTTGCTGAAGACATGTTGTCCAACTATCATGAGATTTGAGGGGATTACTGATCAACTCCTGTGTGTATGTTCCAGAGTGACAAAGTGCTATCCTCAGAAATGCTAACCCATCTTCTAAAAATTATACATTTTTGTTACATGATTGCACAATACATAATGCTGAAAATATGCATTTTATTTAAAATATGAAACTGTGAATACCAAATCAGACGGATAACGTGGTATTGCAGTCTCATTTTATTGCATCATGAGTGGCAAACAGACATATTGGTACATTAAAATTGGAATGATGTACAATGTCTTCATTGTGTTTGATATGTTACCACAGTGGCTTTGAGAAATGATTTGGAATCATCTAAAGTGACATGGTCTAAAACATGGGCTTTAAAAATAAGCCTGGCAAAATGCAGTACCCCAAAGACAGCTGCCATACATCCTAAACTGTCGAATCAATAGACTTCTTTGTGCTCAGATCAGATTACAGAGCTTCTGATAAACCATGCAAAGCTAGATTGCAGAGATGATCCATATCTGTCCATCAGGGGAAGAGTTCAGCAGCTGCTATTCCCTTTGTGCTGGTGGACCAGATCTTCCTGTCGTGACAATATTGGGAGTGTCTCATCTTGTTTTATGCCTTGTAGTACACTGCGCTCTTTGTGGGCAGCTGGCTCTATATTTTCCCACACTCGAACCAATGCTTTAAATGGAAATAAAGATTGAGAGAGATGCAAGACTGTCTGTCGATCCACTATCACCCTATCACACAAAGTCATCATCGACCCCTTTGGCTGACACCAGGCTAAGCACGTTCTTGTCCTTTCTCTGCTGTGAGACTCCCATATGGGCTGCTTGATAAAACTCTTCACGTGGAATTTCAGCATAAAGCACACCGCACCTCCATGTGGCGCACATTTTTCTTATTATTTCTGCACACACTGTTCTTTCTGGGTAAAGCTGTTATGTAGATTGACACGCATATCTTGTAACAGTGTGAAGCACTGCTGTGCATCCCACACATTGATGTTCAGATGCAATTCAGTGCTTGCTGCGTGTTGGCTTGACCTTTTGGCTTGTTCACTGCTAAACTCTTGCTCGTTTTAATAGGATATATCAGATCTCTGGTCTTCTGATTCTGTGACTGCTCAAAGCTGAGATCTCTAAAATGAGTGGCCAATATCAGTCGTTTCCTGAAAGCAATTATTTCCATTGGAATTGAGAATAGGAATTAACTTCAGCTGCAATTTCAGTGAGGGGGTTGTGGGGGAAAGAGAGAGAAAGAGAAAGAGAGCGCGAGAGGAACTGTTTACTATCCATCTGTGATCTGGTTTCAATTCTGTCTGATCCCCCAGAGGCAAGCATTTTCAACAAGGATATAGCTGAAATTTAAATAAAAGACAATGGAAGACAGGAAAAGTAAAACCAGACATCAAGGATAATGATTGGAGAATCCTCCCCTTAAGAAATGGGGAACATTGAAATCTTGATAACTTAAGATAGGTGCCCAAGATATAATGACTATAAGATGAGAATAAATCAAGGCTCTCAGCACAGATACTGATCCACGGTACATCGTGTATGGATATGAAGTTATTTAGGCATCATGCTGGCACAGTTATATTGGGGGATGCTCAGGGACTCCAACAAACAGATATAGCTCAAAACTAATAAAACTTATGCAAATGTGATACTTCATATTAGTGTGCCTCCATCCAACCCATCAATGTGCCACCTAAAGGATTTTTCTTAGTCTATACCTTTATGTTATTCTAGGTTCCACAGCTTGTTGAAAGGGGCCTGCTCAGCAGTTGAATCTGGTGGCCCTAAGAGGTATGATCGGGTGACCCCGGAGATGTTAGTGCCCAGTCATACCGAAAGTCTTCTTGCTAGAGGAACACAGACCCTACTTTGTTTGAAGTTGCGGTGGTCGAGGAGGGGAATAGGCTGTAGCCAGGGTGGAGGTGACAGGCCTTAACCACCTCTGCAGTGTGCTGGGAGAAGCCTTTGGTGGAGCTATGATTCAGAGATGCCGGTGTTGGACTGGGGTGTACAAAATTAAAAATCACACAACACCAGGTTATAGTCCAACAGGTTTAATTGGAAGCACACTAGCTTTCGGAGCGACGCTCCTTCATCAGGTGATTGTGGAGGGCTCGATCGTGATTGTGGAGGGTGGAGCTAGGGTGTGTGGTTCCTCCTCATCCTGGCAGTGCCCTGTCTCCTTGTGAAGAAGAGGTACCTGGAATGTCCACCTGGTTCTCTTCCCCCCTATTTCCATGCCTTTTGTCCTAAGGAGAATAGAGTGCAGGATGGTGCATGTATCCTGCAGACCCTTGGGGTGCTGGACCTGGCTCTTCTTGTCCACAGAGACTGCAAGGCAATCTCAGGCTTGAGGCAGCTGGAACCCCAGAGCATAGCTGCACTCCTGTAACCTCTGAGCTCCGAGGGCCATTCCTCCCACATTCCTGTCTGTTGCCCCTGTTTCTCCCTGTGCATGTAGATGAGGTCCCTGATTGCTGACACCACAGGGTCCTCTCCTGCCTGGGACTGAGCAGGTTCCAATTCTCTGGCAATCCTTCCACTGTTAGCAGACTTGGCTAGGAACTATGGCAGTGAGATACTCACCTACTTGTGCCCCCAAGCTTTCTAAATATGACCTTCCCAACAAGGGTCAACCTGTGAGTTGTCTTACTGATGCTTCCACTGAGGCCTGAGAATTCCCTTCCTTGGAGGTCGAGAAGGTGATTTCTGGCAAAGCTGCCTGTTTCACTGCAGGGGCCATGGACATCCCACTGGTACCAACAAGATGGAAGAGAGAGATGGTATCCTGGGCCATGAGTGATGAGTAACACTGGCAGCTGAGTTAATGAGAGAGCTGCAGTGGAATAAGGAATGGGATGTAGTCAGTTGGCAGAAAGTAGATATCCCAGCGCCCCTCAGGAGTGTTTCCAATCGGCTGCTGATTCAGGATTGTCTCTTCATATTGGTTGAGCAGCCTGATGTCAGGCTCTCCTCTACCCTGTGGGCCCATTTTTTCTCTATTGTGGGCAATCTGAGAGAAAGGGAGGGATTGAACAAGATAAAAGTGGCTGTTACTGCTGGTACAGGATGTCTAAAGGTGGTGAGTAGGCAGCACAGAGGCCATGCTGGGTTAGTCGTCAGGGGAGCTGGGGAGAAACAAGAACAAGTGAGGGACGATGTCGCAGGCAATAGTGATAGTGATGAGCCTTGATGGGAGGTGGGTGCAGTGGCGGAAATAGAGAGAGTGAATGAGAGCTGGCGGAAGTTGGTGCGCAGTAGATTATTGACCCTCTTGTGGCACTCCTCATCGTTCCTCCGGACCATGGAGGCTTGGCAATGACTCTAATGCCAGGCTAGTGAGGTCTGGTGGCATGACCTCTTCTTCTCCTGGAAATGGATGCCCCACCAGTGCACCAGCCCCATCCACCAGGATCTCCAGGCCCCTTCAGAGACTCACAATGCCATGTCCTCATCGCCAACGCTATTTGAATGAATGTCCATCACCAGGAATGCCCAGTACTCCTTTGGATACCCAGTGGCCTTTTAAGTAGAGCATGGACACCAGGTGTGCTGGTTTCTCAGTGAATATTGGTAGTTAATGAGTGAGATCGGGTGAGAGATCTTGCTAGACCTTGAGGCAAGAGACCATTTCAAGAAACTCAAAGAAACTGACGTCTAGCCAAATAAACATAAAATTCAGCCACACATTTTTTTTCTCTTTTTCACAACAGAAACAAAGTAATGTAGAAACAAGAATAGGCTATTTGGCCCATCAAGGCTCTCTGCCACTCAAAATAAATGGCTGATCTCATCTCCACCCTCCTGTCTGCTTTCCATTACTGTTGACTTCCTTGTCTATCAAAACTTTATCAAACTCAGCCCTGAATAAATCGAAAGATCTAGCCTCCACTACCTTGTGGGGAAGAGTAGGTTCCACACTCTCACAGTCCGTTGAGAAAAAATTCTCTTATCAAAACTAACTTACATCTGCATGTGTCCCTCTGTTTGCAAATGTACTTTGTGCCAGCTTTTCTCAATGCGGACCTATAATTCCGATTCAATTTTCCTAGGTAGGTATCAGCAGGGTCTCAATTGACGGTAATCTTGTCCATTTGCCCATTCCAAAACCTCACCACAAAAATAAAGGCTGACACTCTCGTGCAACACTAAAGCTGTGTTCCTCCATCAGAGATAGTGCCTTTCAAATGAATGCTTTGACTCCTCTCTGTCCTTTTCAGGTAGATATAAAAGTTCACATGACATTATTTTGAAAAGGTGTGTGTGGAAGGGAATTTTCTCTTGTATCTTGACCAATGTGTTCCCTCTATCAAAATCATAAAAAATAGATTATCTGGTTTATTATCACCTTATTGTTTGAGATAACTTGCTGTGTGCAAATTGGCTGTCTTATTTATTACAACAGTACAGCTATAAAACATTTTGGGACTTGGTGCAACAGTGAAAGGTGCCAAATGAATATATTTCCTCTTCCTTTTACAACTTGCAATAGCATAGTCTATTGATCAATCAATTAAACTACTGAAATGCTTTCTCACAAAAGTAGACAGCAATTTTTCTCAGCAACTGAAACTTATAACATTTTAAAATAAGATCTTAAATATAATGTGTTTTAAAAATATCAATGGCATATGTATTAATCAACTGACTGTATCTATTGGATGACCTTTAATCTTTCGTTACTTTCATAAATTTTTTTATTCCAAACTGTCAATCTGATTCAATGGTCTGGGTTTCAACTCGATAGCTTGGACTTAGTGATTAACAACAAAGGAAGGACGCTAACTGACTTCAAAGAAAGTACTCAAACAGAAACAAAAATGCCAAGGGTAGTTCTGGTGCTCGGTCAAGGGGACTGCCTGGTCTACAGCAGAAACAATGATGTCAGCAAGCAGGCAAGCAGCTAATAAGATTGAAATATTCCAATACAGGAAACCATGGGTTAAAAGCACTGAATGTCTTTCTTTTTTAATTTAGGTGCCTCACATAGCAAAATAACAAAAATTGCAATTGGATTCAAATGGAAAATAAAGGGAAACAGATGCCATTCCGCACGGTGGCTCAGTGGTTAGCACTGCTGCCTCACAGCATCAGGGTCCCAGGTTTGATTCCAGCCTCAGGTGACTGTCTGTGTGAAGTTTGCACATTCTCCCCGTGTCCGCGTGGGTTTGCTCTGGTTTCCGCCCACAGTCCAAAGGTGAATTGGCCATACTAAATTTCCCATAGTGTTAGGTGCATTAGTCAGAGGGAAATGGGTCTGGGTGGGTTACTCTTCGGAGGGTCGGTGTGAACTTGTTGGGCCGAAGGGCCTGTTTCCACACTGTAGGTAATCTAATCTAGTTATTTTTAAGTGGTAAATTTTTATGATTATGGAGAAATTTGACACTTCACAAAGATAACACTTGCTTTTCAGGACATTGAGGGTGTTTACAGGTAATTATGGATTAAGTAGATCGTTACAAATGTAGCCATGCCTCATTCAGCAAGGAGTAACCTCAAGTCCAACAGCATAAAAGTGGAAGCTCACTTCAATTCATTTGATTTCTCATTGATTGCAATCTAAGATTTGGGAGTAGTGGGAGGGTTTCTCTGGGGAAATGTGGAATTTCTGACAGCACCTTGTGGATCTCCTTCTTATCCTGCACCTGCATCGTCTCAAGGGAGCAATGATAACAAACACTATTGCCACTGTAACATTTGGGCTATATACTGGCATCTCACTGGAGTTGTCTTCCAATTTGTTAATCCTTCAAATTCCTTGCTTACAGACTTTCCTAATGGGAAATTGATTCATCAGCAAGAGCTGAGAGCTGGAAATTTATGTCCTTTCAAGAAATTTCAAAGCTTCTATGCTTTTTGCAAAAGTATTTGAACAGAACATGGAAACTGAATTGCAAAAGAGTTCATTTCACATATGTGATGAATTTATATAAATATATTAACAATCGTACTCTTCAGTTATGAATTCCTCTCACATAAACACACGTGAATAGTAACATCTGTAATCCAAATATTGGCACACTCTTGGGGGCTCCTTGCAAAAACTGACTGCCTCTGAGAAATTTCCCTCATAACCTCAGCCATATCGAAGGTAGCCAGTATTACCATGGCAGGAGGTTTCTTTATAATCATTAGTATCTGTCACATGTCTCCATATTAATAAGTACAGCACTGAAATAAAGCAATAATGAGGTCACAAAAACAGAAATCCAATGCCCCAGAATATGTTAAGTGTCCTGTAAGCCATAAAAAGTTTGTGAGCACTTTTGGAAGACTTAGAGTCTATTTTATGTGCTACTTTGGTCATTTTTTAAATTATTGATTCAAGATGTAGGCATTGACTAGGCTGGCATTTCTTACCCATTCCTAATTGCCTAATTACTGTGGGTCTGGACTTACATGTAGACCAGACCAGGGAAGGAAATCTGGTGCCCTTACCCAAAGGACATTAGTGAGCCAAATGGGTTTTGCAGTCATCATTAGATTCTTAATTCCATATTCAAATTCCACCATCTACTATGGGAGGATTCAAACCCAGGTCTCTGGATTAATGGTCTAGTGTTAATTCTTCTCGACAATCAGTTCTCCTGCGATGCACTGTATAGCAGAAAGATTCTGAATAAGGGTAAAAGTAAGAAGGAAATGTGTTGCCATTGTCACAATGGGAACTAGCTTACAAAAATTTATGATGCTCCAGAGTTGTTCTTAGGACAGTTTCCTGTCCCTGGCAATGTATAGGTCAGCTGGAATGACGTGTTAATACAATACGTTAATAGATGCCATCAAGTTGCAGGATTTGCTGGTGAGAATCAAAGACTTGAAGGACATAAACAAAGATCTTACAATGAGAGACCAGAAGGGATTATTTATGAAGTGAACAAATGTTGAAGGAGATTTGGTGAGTTCACTAACAATTTGTTTACCAGGTCCAAACAACTCAAGGCAGCAATAAAGGAAACAAACAGACACCTGTATCAACTGAACTCAAAGCCCGAGAGGTCATGTGAAAGCTGTAGCATCCCTTGGTCAGGCTAAACCAGGTGGACTGTGAATTGTTTCAGTAGTTGCAACACAGTGGGTGCAAACTAGCTTGAGAGGGTGTGCTGAAGAGAACAATGAGGCTGGTTGCCATTGTCGGTGGGAACTGCTATAATAGATTACTGAAAGGAGTAAGAAATTCCACCATCAAAAATCAGAGGGTGAGGGGCCTGCTGAGGTAGATGAGAAGACACTGAATGGAATAATGGGCAGAAAACTTGGAATAGTACTTTCAGATACATCAGGGGAAAATGGGAAATGGCTCAATGTTGGTTTGGAGGGATATGGGCCAGGAGCAGGCAGGTGGGGCTAGTTTAGTTTGGGATTACGTACAGCATGGACTGGTTGGACCAAAAAATATGTTTCCCTGCTGAATGACATTATGACCCTATGATTATGTTACTGAGGCAAAGTTACATTGGACAGAAAGGCTGGTCTGTAGCTGGAATAGGTTATCACAAAGGGTATTTCAAACAAAGACCTTGGACTCTTTTAAGAAACACAATATAGTGGGAAATGAGTGCAGAGATATTATGGCAGGCTGATATTAAAGCATCTTTAAAACTAACTTTGCATCTTCTGATCATATAATGTACTAGTTTATATGTCCTCAGCAGAGTCATCAAAAGTTTAGGACAATAAAGAATGAGGACTTAAGTAATCAAGGAAACAGCACAGAGACCACAAACCGTTACAGCAAATTAGGCTGACATAATTCAGTTGCCAAAAGCCTGAAAGCAAATTCTGTTTTATGGTTCCCACAGGAAAGAAAGTTCCAGACTGAATTTGAAGATAAAGGTGATATATTTGGAGAATCAGAAATGTAAAACCTAAATAAAACCATTAGTTCCATTGATCCTGGTAAATCAATGGTGTATTGGGCAGTGATTTCATGATCCTACAACTTAGCTTTTCCATGTCTTTATACATTCATCTTGTTCCACTTTGGAAGGTATTTCCATTGAGAAATCCTTAAGGTGCTAAACAGTACATAGAACATAGAACATAGAACATTACAGCGCAGTACAGGCCCTTCGGCCCTCAATGTTGCGCCGCCCTGTCATACTAATCTGAAGCCGATCTCACCTACACTATTCCATGTACGTCCATATGCCTGTCCAATGACGACTTAAATGCGCTTAAACTTGGCGAATCTACTACCGTTGCAGGCAAAGCATTCCATACCCTTACTACTCTCTGAGTAAAGAAACTACCTCTGACATCTGTCTTATACCTATCTCCCCTCACTTTAAAGTTGTGTCCCCTTGTGTTTGCCGTCCCCATACTTGGAAAAAGGCTCTCCCTGTCCAACCTATCTAACCTTCTGATTATCTTGTATGTCTTTATTAAGTCACCTCTCAACCTTCTTCTCTCTAACAAGAACATCCTCAAGGCCCTCAGTCTTTCCTCGTAAGACATTCCTTCCATTCCAGGCAACATCCTAGTAAATCTCCTCTGCACCCTTTCCAAAGCTCCCACATCCTTCTTATAGTGCGGTGACCAGAACTGTACACTATACTCCAAGTGTGGCCATACCAGAGATTTGTACAGCTGCAGCATAACCTCCTGGTTCTGGAACTCAATCCCTCTATTAATAAAGGTCAAAACACTGTATGCCTTCTTAATAACCCTGTCAATCTGGGTAGCAACTTTCAGGGATCTGTGTACATGGACACTGAGATCTCACTGCTCATCTGCACTCCCAAGAATCTTACCATTAGCCCAGTACTTTGCATTCCAATTACTCCGTCCAAAGTGTATCACCTCACACTTGTCCACATTAAACTCCATTTGCCACCTCTCAGCCCAGCTCTGCATCCTATCTATGTCTCTTTGGGCAAAACTGAGTATAGGTACTAAGAAGATCCCATTTTGAATGCCTAAAGTACTAACAAAATTTCTACATTGGCAATTGTGGCCAGTGAAACCACATATTCCTAACTCTCAAGAAAAGGATTCTATCTGACATGAACATTTTGAAAACAGCGTCCAAATAAACTGGACACTGCATCCTTTCAAAATGGTTGCCAAAATATCAGGTGACCTTCTATGAATTCTGTGCAGATAAAGGTCCGACTCATATTTGAGTAAGCTTCTGGGAGGTTCTTAAAATGTTAATGATAATGGGTGGGGTGCCATTGAATATGCTTGGAATGAAACAACTTATGGAATTCACAGTTTCCTCATTCCTGAAGAAGGGCTTATGCCCGAAACGTCGATTCTCCTGCTCCTTGGATGCTGCCTGACCTGCTGCGCTTTTCCAGCTCTGATCTCCAGCATCTGCAGTCCTCACTTTCTCCTATGGAATTCACAGCCCCATTGTTTGTGTATGTGAGCTTTGATGTACAGAGGAAATAATTTATCACAAGCAGATATGAACAGTCACCATTAAACCCCCACAATTATGTAGCAATAGCTTCTGATTTTAAAGATTTTTAGACAATAGAGGTATTGATCACATGGTAACACAATTGGAACTGACTTCAGATAATGAATCCACCTACTCTGTTCCAAGGACCAGGCATAGACAGGTCAGTCCAGAAGAGCTGTCTCTGGTAGATTGTGGAGCCCATCTGAAATCACAGTGTGTGGGGTAACTTCCTGCTCCGCCCAGATGCCTAGGATAGAGTTCCCCAGAGCATAGAGCCCAGGATGGTGGCCCCTGATTCACCATGTTGTGCAGATGGTTCTACAGACCGGAAACCAAAAAAAGAATGCAAGAAGGTCCATTCTTGGAATGAGAATAGAGCCCTGTCTGAGCAACCAGTTAACCCAGGCACTGAGGGACAGAAAAAGAGTGAGAGAAATTTATTTTCACCAATCATAAAGGTTCACTTTGGCGAAACTCAAGTCACAAGGGTGGCACAGTGGCTCAGTGGTTAGCACTGCAGCCTCACAGCATGAGGGACCTGGGTTCGATTCCAGCCTTAGATGACTGTCTGTGTGAAGTTTGCACATTCTCCCTGGGTGCTCTGGTTTCCTCCCACAATCCAAAGATGTGCAGATTAGCTGAATTGGCCATCCCAAATTGCCCATAATGTTCCGGGATGTTTAGGTGAGGTGCATTAGGTAGGGGCAAATACAAGATAATAGGGTAGGGGAATGGGTCTGGGTAGGTTACTGTTCTGAGGGTCGGTGTGGACTTGTTGGACTGAAGGGCCTGTTTCTACACTGTAGGGATTCTATGATTCTACAACTTCATCTGAACATCCAGCAGCTTCCAGCTTTTATTCATCGAAAGAAGCACAACAGTGCCCCCATCCAAGCCATTAACATGGACATTGTCAGGAGCTGACCCAGGCGAGAAAACAATAATGCTTGGAAATGAATATACTGGGTGTTTTGAAGTATACAGGATGGGGCAGACCAGTATATACTCTCACGTTTAGCATGATCTTTCTTCTATGGAAATGTGTGCACATGATTTATTTCTTGGGTTTTTGCTCCTATTCGAAATGCACGCCTTATACCCAGAATCCCTGGCACATTTTAATGCATGAGGGAGTCAGTGAGTCACATTGTCTTCACATTTCAGAGTGTTGTCTGAATAAACATTATCTTTTCTCCTGATTTAAAACTCAGCCAAAACCCTGTTCTGTGCTGATTACAGTTAAAGGGCTTTTGCCCGAAAAGTCGATTTTCCTGCTCCTCGGATGCTAACTGACCTGCCGTGCTTTTCCAGCGCCACTCTGATCTAAACTCTGATTTCCAGCATCTGCAGTCCTCACTTTTGCCACACTGATTACTGATGATCATAAAGCTCAAAAATGTTTAAAACACTCGATGTAAACACTTCTTCTATTTTAAGCAAGGAGAATGGGGGAAAGCTTTGCACACCTCCATTTCCCACGCCAAAGGAAGGCAAAGATACAACATGTATTAGTGTGGAATCCACCATGGGAGATCCTGAATTTGGCTCAACAGAGAGTTATATCCCTGCATGGTACTGAAGCAGATTTTAAAATAATTGATAAAGTTGTGATTGCATGTAACCAAACTATTACAATTTAAAATAGGCAGCCAATTGATCAATGAGCTTAGTAGAAATTAAGTTTGTTTGCAGTTTTTACTTGTTCAGTAGGAATGAACGAGTAGAAAAACAATTAATTTATTTTAAAGTGGTTTCCATTTTTGCCTCGGTTCCCGTATGCTAGGAGTTAATTGTTAAAGCCACTTTAGAAAAATTGTGGCAGTTCAGAATATTCTCTGTATTGGCCGAATAGAATAGAACCATGAAAGAGCTACAATTTGTTTCTTAAGATATTGCTAGATGAGTACTCATTTTGTTGCAACATAAGGAGAAACCTCTATATGCGGCGAATGGTTACAATCTGGAATGCACTGTCTCGAAGGTTTAGTGGAGGCAGATTCAGTCGCGGCTTTCAAAACAGAATTGGATAACTGCCTGAAGGCAAAGAAATTGTTGAGCTATGGGGAAAGGGATTAGTTCAATGGGATTTTGCAGAGATCAGCACAATGGGCTGAACAGCCAGCCTCTTTCTCTTCTATTAGCATTCAATGATTCTATTAAGTTATGAACGCTGTTTGCACATAATATGCTTTTTCTCTACAAGTAAAAAATGGAAACCATTTGGAGTCATAGAGATGTACAGCATGGAAACAGACCCTTTGGTCCAACTCATCTATGGCCACCAGATTTTATAAATTAACCTAGGCCCATTTGTCATCATTTGACCCATATTTCTCTAAATCCTTCCTAAGCATGTACTCATCCAGATGCCTTTTAGAAATCTGTTGTAGATATCTCTACGTCCCAAATAAATAGATTTCTCAGGCAAAATTTAGTTGAGGTTGAACAGCCAGAGAGACATATGTTGCTTCATTTTCGGAAAGCCCACTTTCAGGCAATAGCAAGGACACCAACAGGCTATCCCTTACAATCAAGACCGCCAACATGGCCGCCAAGAGCTAACTGTCAATCAGGAAGCTGGCAACTGTTGCACTCAGCAGCACCACTGGTGAGGCAGCACTTGGAATGCCAAGGTTTGCTGACTAACTCAGGCCACCGAAAAGTGGATGAATTGTGGGAGGAGGGGAGGTGTCTGCAGCAAAGCAGGATTAGCTCTCAGTGAATTCTCCTCCCGAAGATCTGTCCTCCGATCAGAATTTTTTGAGTGTTTTTGATCAAGGAAGCACTTCCACCCTCCTCCGACTGACACAGTTGTGAACTGGGCCACACAGTTTCAGCTGCCAACCATGTCACATGGCAGCAAAGCTGCCTTCAGCTAGATATGTACCAGCAACAACAGGAGGAGGAATTAACTGATCATAAATTGGACACTTAAAGACCTTAATTAGCATCTGACCTTAATTCTGCTAAAGACAATGGGGGACAGGAATGCCATCTTGACACTGAATTAAATATCCATCCCAAACAGAGAGAGCAGAAACTCAGACACCTCATGTCTAATGTTTTCAGACTGAAAGCCTATTAGTTTTTTGTCACCAAAAGAGAAAATGCTGGAAAATCTCAGCAGGTCTGGCAGCATCTGTAAGGAGAGAAAAGAGCTGACGTTTCGAGTCTAACTGACCCTTTGTCAAAGTTTTTTGTCACATGTCTGATGTTAATTTAGGCAGGCATACAGGTTAGTTATTTGCAAAGTAAATTCTGGTGGTGCTTTGCAGCTGTAACTTTGACAGTTTAGGACATCTGGTACGTTAGCTGAATGTGGTGGATCAATACTGAAGGAAGCACGGCACATTTTGAATGCCAAGATTTATATGAGTTGAAAGAAGATAGGTAGATTAGCAATGAATTATTTGCTATCTTTCCTCTCTTCCCAGCGCCCTCCATGTTGCCTGCTGAGCTTGCCAGTAGTTTATAGAACCAAGGGACAAAATATAACATGTCAACACTTTAGATTTGTGTCACACCTGCTGTTTTTATGATCTTGCACTGTAGACTGGAATTACCAACACCATTAGCAATGACTCTAATAGAGAAAATAAACATGCCTTCACTAACCAGATAAGAGTAGCTTTTATTCCTGATGAAGGGCTTTTGCCCAAAACGTCGATTTCGCTGCTCGTTGATGCTGCCTGAATTGCTGTGCTCTTCCAGCACCACTGATCCAGAAAAGAGATAAGAGTATTCAGTCCAGTTTAAATAACTTGTTTTTCGAGTTTCCATCTGATATACATAATACCGCGATCTAGGTCAATGTCAAGAGTTTAGGCTGTTCTGCTAAAAAATGATAAGAAGTTCCATTAAGCCCTTCCTTTCAGTTGTTTCCCAGTTTCAAATGCTATTCACTTCATCAAGATATTTACATAGAAACCCTACAGTGTGAGGGGAGGCCATTCAGCCCATTGAATCCACCCCACCCTCTGAAGAGCATCTCACCCAGGCCCTGGAAGATTTTGCTGAAGAAACCATCAGCGGACAGCACCTTGTTTCTAAATTCCATTAAGTCTTTTATGCTATTCAATTTCCAAAGCACAAATGTTTTTAAGTTATTTCGAAGTCATAGGTTAGCCATGACTGTTTCAGAAACCTTGGCACCAATGTATCCAGTGGATCCTCTGAGATTTAGAGGCAAGATAGCTTTAGTATGAAGATCTTTTGTAATTTTAACAAGAATTTCACCAGGTTTGGGGGTCTGATGCCGAAATATGGAAAGTATTCAGAGTTTGCACTCCTCCCTCGTCATCCAGCATGACTAGATTAGCTTGGGTTAAAGGTGGAGTCTTGCCCCTCAATCTCAGCCTCCATAGACCAACTGTACTGAATTAATGTGCTTTTCCCTCTTTTTTTCCATGTGTAGCATTCCTATCACAGCCCTGAATTAAAGCACCAAATATTAGCTGGAGTTGTGTTGCATTCAATTGCCCAGTATTATGTTGTAATTTACAAGTTTATGTTATGATGTGTATAGTTTGTGTTGTATTGCATTGCCTTGAGGGCCCATACCTAGCAGTACCTGGCTTTCAACATTGTCCAAACAGAATTAATTTCTCACTTTTACAATTGGAAATGGCACAAGATGCTATGGAGTGGATTCAACATCAGAGTGAAAAAGTGTGGTGCTGGAAAAGCACAGCCGGTCAGGCAGCATCCAAGGAGCAGGAGTGTCAACGTTTTGAGCATAAGCTCTTAATCAGGAACATTCCTGATGGAACATTCCTTCATCAGGAATGTTTCTGATGAAGAGCTTATGCTCGAAATATTGACACTCCTGCTCTTTGGATGCTGCCTGACCGGCTGTGCTTTTCCAGCACCACACTTTTTCACTCTGATCTCCAGCATGTGCGGTCCTCACTTTCGCCTAGTGGATTCAACATATCCATTAGTGAAAGGATATAATGCTAAAGTTATTGTGTCATCCTAGGGTTCAATATGAAACTATTTATTAATTGATACAATTATTAATGGACCTTGTATATGTTGGTTGTTGAAAGGTTTCCCTTGGCAGAGGAGAAGCAGATTACATTTCAGCTATGACTCAGCCAGCAGTACTTTCACTTCTGCATTACAAGGAATGATGTCTCACTCCAGGGCTTGAGCACAGCTGTACATGCCAACAGTCTGATGCAGTACTGAGGGAGTGCTGCAGTACTGAGGGAGTGCAGGAGTACTGAGGGAGTGCTGGAGTACTGTGGGAGTGCTGCAGTACTGTGGGAGTGTTGCAGTACTGTGGGAGTGTTGCAGTACTGGTGGAGTGCTGCAATACTGAGGGAGTTCTACAGTACTGAGGGAGTGCTGCAGTACTGAGGGAATGCTGGAGTACTGTGGGAGTGCTGGAGTACTGTGGGAGTGCTGCAGTACTGGTGGAGTGCTGCAATACTGAGGGGGTTCTGCAGTACTGAGGGAGTGCTGCAGTACTGGTGGACTGCTGTAGTACTGGTGGATGCTGCAATACTGAGGGAGTTCTGCAGTACTGAGGGAGTTTTGCAGTACTGAGGAAGTGCTGCAGTACTGAGGGAGTGTTGAAGTAGGGTCATAGAGTCATAGAGATGTACAGCATGGAAACAGACCCTTTGGTCTAACCCGTCCATGCCGACCAGATATCCAAAACCAATCTAGTCCCACCTGCCAATACCCAGCCCATATCCCTCCAAACCCTTCCTATTCATATACCCAGCCAAATGCCTCTTAAATGTTGCAATTGTACCAGCCTCCACCACATCCTCTGGCAGCTCATTCCATACACGCACCACCCTCTAAGTGAAAAAGTTGCCCCTTAAGTATCTTTTATATCTTTCCCCTCTCACCCTAAACCTACGCCCTCTAGTTCTGGACTCCCCCACCCCAGGAAAAAGACTTTGTCTATTTAACCTATCCATGTCCCTCATGATTTTATGAACCTCTATAAGGTTCATAACCCTCAGCTCCCAATGCTCCAGGGAAAACAGCCCTAGCCTATTCAACCTCTCCTTATAGTTCAAATCCTTGAAAATCTTTTCTGAACCCTTTCAAGTTTCGCAACATATTTTCGATAGGAAGGAGACCAGAATTACACGCAATATTCCAACAGTGGCCAAACCAATGTCCTGTACAATTGCAACATGACCTCCCAACTCCTGTACTCAATACTCTGACCAATAAAGGAAAGCATATCAAATGCCTTTTTCACTATCCTATCTACCTGCAACTCTACTTTCAAGGAGCTATGAACCTTTACTCCAAGGTCCCTTTGTTCAGCAACACTCCCTAGGATCTTACCATTAAGTGTATAAGTCCTGCTAAGATTTGCTTTCCCAAAATGCAGCATCGCACATTTCTCTAAATTAAACTCCATCTGCCACTTCTCAGCCCATTTGCCCATCTGATCAAGATACCATTGTATCTGAGGTAACTTTCTTTGCTTTCTTTACACCTCCAATTTTGCTACTGTACTGAGGGAGTGCTACAATACTGAGAGAGAGCTGCAGTACTGTTGGAGAACTGCAGTACTGAGGGAGTGCTGCACTACTGAGGGAGTTTTGCAGTAGAGAGAGTGTTGCAATACTGAGGGAGTGCTGCAGTACTGTGGGAGTGCTGCAGGACTGAGAGAGTGTTGCAGGACTGGGGGAGTGCTGCAGTACTGAGGGAATGCTGCAGGACAGAGAGTGTTGCAGGACTGAGACAGTGTTGCAGTACTGAGGGAATACTGCAGTACTGAGGGAATGCTGCAGTACTGAGAAAGTGTTGCAGGATTGAGAGAATGTTGCAGTACTGAGGGAGTGTTGCACTTCTCAGACATTAAACTGAGGTCCTGATGCCTGCTCAGGTGGATGCAAAAGATCCCTTGGCAATTTTTTGAGGAAACTGGGAAATCATCCTTCACATCCTGGTCAAGATTCCAGCAGCTCAATGACTAGTCCTGCAGCCTCACAGCGCCAGGGACCTGGGTTCAATTCCAGCCTCAGGCAATTGTCTGTGTGGAGTTTGCACATTCTCCCTGCATCTGCATGGGTTTCCTCCGTGTGCTCCAATGTACTCCCACAGTCCGAAGATGTGCCGGTTAGGTGGACAGGCACAGTCCAGGTAGATGACCCATGGGAAATGCAGGATTATTAGGATAGAGTTAAGGGTGAGTCTGGATGGAATGCTGTTGGAGGATTGGTGTGGACCCAATGGGCTGACTGGCCTGTTGCACACTGTATTGATTCTATGGTTCTATGAAAATTTACCCCTCAATCAACACTGTAAAAATGTATCATCTGTTTGTTATCACATTATTGTCTGTGGGAGCCCGCTGTTTGCAAAATGGCTGCTGTGTTTCCTACATTACCACAGTAACAACTTGGCAAAGATAATGCATTGGCTGTAAAGTGCTTTGAGATGTTCGATATCATGAACAGTGCTCTATAAATGCAGGTCTTTCTTTTTCTTCTTAGGTAATCAAGAATTGTGCCTAAACAGACTTAGATGAGTAATTCTCTCTATTTTCATTTGGTCGAATTACATTTGATAGCCATGTAAAGATGAATACTCTTTCAACAATTTACCACTCTTCTTCAACTCATTATAACTTGAAAGAACCTGCAGCTTCTGATGCGAACTTTATTTGAAGTTATGACATTCATTGAACATTGCCTTGTCTGACAAACTTGTCCATACTCATTGAGTGGGAAACTGCGAGGTCTTTGATCAAGGATTAAATCTAAATGTAATTGCCTTAACTGCCAGTAGTTTTGTTTTTTTAATAAATGTCACAAATATTTACTTAAATAAAAGCAGCAATGCAGCAAATGCAGGAAATCTGTAATAGAAACAGAAAGTGCTGGAGAAACTCAGCAGACCTGGCAGCAACTGTAGAGAGAGAAGACAGAATGAACGTTTTGTTTCCAGTATATTTGTGTTTTTTTGGAACAGTTCCAAAGAGCAATGAGTGCACAGGCATGAAGTGCTACATCACAGCCAAGCATCAGGCAGCAGATGTGTGTCATAAAGTTGGCACTGCCCATATGCTCACAAGGGAACCCCTGAGCATCTCCAGCAATATAAGTGTTGCATCAAGAGTAAAGCTGAGAATTGTTTCAACTGATACTGGTTACAATGATACTTGTACAATGAGGAATGTGAGGGGTATTCCCGATCAATTTAAAGAATAACTATTTGTTATTAATATAAATTTTGCTGAGAATGGTGAACACAAATTTCACAGTGAATGCAGTGATCGATTAAATGTAGAGGTGGTTTGATATTCCAAATTGTCAATGGTTCATCGGAATAGTGAATGGGTTGAGTGCGATTTCCAAAACCGTGGAACACCTCAGAAAAATGCAGTAAAATGTGCTGATGTCATTGCACTCCACCTGATATCACCTGCACAGGAGGCTACCATAGGAAATAGGAGCAGGAGTAGGCCATTCGGCCCTTCAGCATGAGTATGGCTCCCAGCACCAACTTTAATGGCAGCCTATGTTAGGAACACACACATTATTTTTCATGACTTCCATTCATTGGGTAGTATTCAATGGAAGTGATCAGTCTCTCTCCCACTGGCTGGTGAGCACTACATCTGGGAAGGCATTAACTGGGCAGCAGCAAGTGACTCTCCCTGAGCTGAAGGGCCCTGGGGACAGATGTCCTGGCTTCAGAGGCTCTTAATCGTTTAGCATTGTCACAGGAAGGTGGAGGGGGTATGGGGACAAAAGGGGGTGTGTAGGAGTGGCTGTCACCATTACTACACCCACCTGAGACCTAAGATCACCAAAGGACCCAGGGACAGATGACTGATGGCTGGATGGCACCAAAGGGTGGAGGGCAGGATGGCAAAGAATTGGCGCCAGTGGGCTCTTTCTCTCAACCGTCCCATTGCCGCTTTCTTGATCAGGCATTGAGTATCTTTGAACAAGTGTCGCATCTCAAAGGGTTGCCTATCTGGCTTCCTACAAAGGCCAGGATCCTTCATGTCACTGGATGAACACACCCACCATGAGGTCCTTAAGTGGGCATAAATGGGTGCCAAGATCATCCGCAGACCTGCCTGCCATGAACATTATTGGGGTAAGGGAGAGAAAACACTGGAGTACCCCTTTCTCACCTTCTATCATAATAATTACCTCCTCACTCGCCCCCAACTGTACCATGACAGAGTCGAGAGTGTGGTGCTGGAAAAGCACAGCAGGCCAGGCAGCATCCTGATGAAGGGATTTTGCCCAAAACATCGATTTTACTGCTCCTCAGATGCTGCCTGACCTGCTGTACTTTTCCAGCACCACACTCTCAACTCTAATCTCCAACATCAGCAGTCCTCACTTTCGCCTGTACATTGACAGAGACCTAGTACTTGCATATTGCCAGAATGCTTTGTTTCATCTACCCTCGTATGAAAAGTATAGGAGCAATATATAAAAAAATTATTGGGAGGATTGTTCCACACATGACAACTCCCAGGGCCTATTATGTAGTCAGAACTTTAATTACACTGTAAATTGAGCATTTTGTTTCCTTAAGTAAGGGCTGCAATTCTTTTTCATTTTAAGCCATGAATTGTAAACACTCAATCAGGAGAGAGTTCGAGCTTTGGACTTGAAGCATAACACATATAAATTTTGCACTAAATCAGAGTGTGGGAAAAGGATGCCTTGTGAAATTGTCAACACATTAACCACTTTGCTTACATCATTGCAGTAAAAGACTCTCTTTAGTAAATGTCAGTTACTTAGGTCTCATTAACCAGTTGCCCAAGTTTCCCACAAGGTTGGCTTGTTTGTAGATCCCCTAATTTATCCACAGGAGGGGATACACCAGCCTCCCTGCAATTTAAGATTTCGCTTATCTTAGACAAATGTTGGCATATATACGGTCATTTGTGGTGTGCAGTTGAAATATAGTTGGATGAGTATCAAGGGCTGATAATGACTGAAAAACAAACAATCCCTTCCACCCGTACCACTCTCCTGTTGCTGAGTAAAACAACTAACTCAACAAAAGAGCTCTTTTAGCAAACTGATTAACATCACAACAGATAAACATTTCACATCAGTAATACAATCTCCACAGCTCTACCAGTTAAGTCTACTTAGTTTGTGATATGCATTTATACTGTGGATTATTACCAAATAAATCTATCAACAATAATTAAAATCCAATCTTACTTAGTTCAGAAATAGCTTTAAACCTTGGCTCATAGGTGCGATTGTAACTATTTCAAACCCCATTGCCCTTCGTATCTCTTTTAAATCTTTCTCCTCTTATCTTCAAAATCTGCTGTTCTAGATTTTAAAACACAAGGGTAGTGGGAGGGAAGGTTGGGGAGATTTTGAATGAGATGGCATAATGTTAGAATTCAAGTTAGGGGAGTGAAACGATGGAGTACTTTGAGGATAGGAGAAATCTGGAAATATCTGCTTGGATCAATTAGAGCATTCAAAACAGAACAACAGACTTTTTTGTTATGTATGAGCATCAAGGGATATGGAACAAAGGTTCAGTGAGATAATGGTCAGCCATGATCTAGTGGAGTCTGTAGTTCGATGGCATTTTTTTTCTTTCTAAACCCCTATTAAAATTCTGGAGGCATTACTGTGAGGGTCACCGATGTTTACATGTATCTTCAACAACTGAGATCAAAACATAATCCCATCGCCTCTAGCTAATCCTTGCTACGTGCCTTAACAAATTTTGGGCTCAGCAAATATCACATGCACTTCACAGCAAATGAATGAATTTTCATTCATTAATTATGTCACTGAAATGTCAGACAGTGGTCACAAAAGAATATCCTAGAGACATCGAATGAAAAAACGTGAGCAGATATTCTTTTTTATTTATGGTAGGGGGTGCTCAGAAATATAGGCTTTGCTAACAAGGCATCAGAAGGTGCTGTTAAAGCAACTATTTGAATCACAGTAATCTGTGTGTTGCAGATATACTCACTTGATAGTCAGAAAATTCCAGGGTTTTGACTCAGTGACAATGAAGGAACAATGTTTTTTTCCAAGTCAGGATGATATGTGCTTGGAGACATGCACCTCCTAAATATGCTCTTTTAGACAGACTAAGGCACAAGTTTGGCATCCAGTACATTTATAATGCAATCAGCTTGATTTGTTTCTTTTTATCATACTTAACTAATTATAATTCATGAAGAAGAGTTATTTCATATCATTCATTTACAAAATTTTGAGCTAGCAATCAGCTTGGAGAGGAAAAATAGCAGGGGGTGGGAGTGGAATAAATGTCCTCACTGTCACAGGAATGTTCAGTAAGATCAGAATATCTTCACAATGTGTTTGATCAAGGAAGGCATAGAACTGAGTAGCTTTAGAGTCAGAGAGCTGAAGAGTCGTAGAGATGTACAGCACGGAAACAGACCCTTTAGTCCAACTCATCCTTGCCAACCAGATACCCCAAATTAATTTGGCCCATATCCCTCTAAATCCTTCCTATTTATGTACCTATGCAGATGCCTTTTAAATGTTTTAATTGTGCCAGCCTCCACCACTTCCTCTGGCAGTACATTCCAAAAATGCACCACTTTCTGCATAAAAAAGTTGACCCTTGGGTCCCTTTAAATCTTTCTCCTCTCACCTTAAACCTATGTCCTCTGGTTTTGGACTCCCCCACCCAGGGAAAAGACCTTGACTATTCACCCTTGTCACAAAGCTGACTCCTTTTTTTCTAAAGGCTGTTCCTTTTCTCAAGGATGCTATCTCCTTGGTTTTTTTCAGAGGGGTCGTTAACGCTCCCGGTGCCGGTTAGACTGGTTTGGTACAGAGATTAAAGAGTATTGAGGGACCCTTTTGTTTATATGTAAACAGATGAGACTTCAGGCCAAAGTGGTCATGTTTTAGAAGTGACCTGATTAATGAAAGGGGAGTGGTCAGTTCTCTAGCTGAGCAGTTCAGTCCAGAACTAGTTGGGAGTTCAGCAGTAAGCAGTGTGGAAACTCAGTCTCTCGCTTTCTGCCCTTCTAACTTCTGTGTTTTAATGGGGTTTGCTTATTGGGACTGTTGTGTATATTCGGAACAGCATAATTAATTCTAGTTTGGATTGACTGAGTTCTGTAGGGGTTCTTTATTCTGTTCTTTGTGTTTCATCATGTGATTTCGTGAATAAATTTCTGTCTGTTTTAAAACCTAATAGCCAACCTAGCTAGCTTACTTCTGGTAATTCTCACTGTACACTTACCAAAACAAATTGCAAAGTTATGGTCTGGGTTGCCTGCTCAAGAATGTTTTGAGTAGTCAGGCCTAGTTCATAACACCCTATCTATGCCCCTCATGATTTTATAAACCTCTATAAGGTCACTCCTCGGCCTCTGACTCTCCAGGGATAACAGCTCCAGCCTATTCAGTCTCTCCCTATAGTTTAAACTCTCCAAAGCTGGCTACGTCTTTGTAAATCTTTTCTGAAACCTTTCAAGTTTTGCACATTTTTTCCAATAGGAGCAAAACCAGAGTTAACTGAGAGTTTTCACGGGAAATTGACCACAGTAAGAGCACTCGGTACTGATCCCATAAAATGCACTACCATTCAACAAGAAGACCTCACTTGTCTTTGTATTTAAAGGAATGTCAAGATTTTCCAAAGTCTAGCTTGAACCTGCCCCTCTTAACAAGCTGGTTAATTCTTTTGCTTCAAGCTGAAATGATGTTCCTTTGAACACTGCCCTTCTTGCCAGAATTTTTGTTAGGGCAATTTGTGACAGAATTAAATCAATGTTATTTTTTCTGACTGCACTGTTTAGCTTTTACTGACATTTCATTAATTACAATGTAAGTTTTATAAACAAGAGCTTGGTCAATAGGCAATTTCTTAATAAATCAAGGAATGAGAAAAGGGCATTCAATCTCGATATCTCACCCAGCTATTTAAATTTATATTATTGAATCAACGAATCCCTACAGTGCGGGAAGCGGACATTTAGCCCATGGGGTCTGCATTGACACTCCGAACAGCATCCCATCCAAACTCAGCCCCCCCACCCTATTGCTGTAACCCTGCATTTACCATGGCTAACCCACCTAGTCTGCACATCCCTGAATGCTACAGAACAGTTTGTCATGGCCAATCCTCTTAACCTGCACATCCCTGGACACGACAGAACAGTTTGTCATGGCTAATCCTCTTAACCTGCACATCCCTGGACACTACAGAACAGATTGTCCTGGCCAATCCTCTTAACCTGCACATCTTTGGACAGTGGGAGGAAACCAGAGTACTCGGACAAACCCACGCAGGGGGGATGTGCAAACTCCATACAAACTGTCACCCAAGGTTGGAATCGAATCAGGTCCCCATTTCTGTGAGGCATCAGTGGTATCCGTGATGTTTTGGTTTTGCTATTCTTACGTCTCTACATAAGCTGGTAAGATGGTATGCTCTTACAATTGGCAATTGTGCATCCCAGCAAACTGATCATTTCCCTTGATCAGTGCTTCTATCACAGCCCTACTGAGCACCGTGCTGCTGACTGACCTAGATCTCAATGTGAATGATCCATCACCAACCTTCACCCTTTGGAAGATACCAGCGAAGAGAAGAGGTCGAGAAGGTTTGTTTGAGCATTCTGACTCTTAACCTTTTCACAGAAAGGTGATGGAAGAAAAGAATGCTGCCACCAATATGGACTCAAACATTCTAGCCATCACAGTACAACCATATCTTCTAATTAGGCAGCAGCTTAACACATGGTCACTGTGTGCTTTCTGTTATTGGGGCAACAAGCTTCCAGCAGGGAATTCTGTAACTGGACTCCTCCAGCAAGGGGCAATGGTGATGGAGGGCATTGAGTCAGAGAGCTGAGCAATACACCAGCAGGTGGTGACAGTGAAGGGGTGGGGGAAACTGAGGCAGTCCGACTGTTGATGAAATATAGGTGTCTTTTGTGGAAGGAAAGGGAAAAAAGAAAGGAAGTTTTCAATACTATGCAAGCTTTTTCCATGTAGGCATTGCAAAAAGCTCCTCATTTATCCTTAATTTCCCTTCATGTTTCCAATGACCTGATGTCAATGGAATAAAGAATCCCTGTGTCATGGTCTTTGAGCTGCCCATGTGTTCAAAACTCATGTTACATAATGCTTCTGCCCATTTCTTCCAGGATTATCCAATCCCTGCTGCCAAAGAGATGCATTCCCTGGGAATTCCATCAGAGTCAGTGAAAGATGGGACATGGCCCCTTTTTATTCCGATGATAGCTGCCAGTCTTTGAGTGGTAGTGGCTGGATGAATGAAGTAGTGAGTGAGGGTGTTGGTGAGTGAAGCGTGTAGGCAGATGAAATGGGTAGGAGAGGTAAGTGGGTGTGTGGGCAAAATCCTAGGTGGAGTGAGTCAGGACCATTCAGATCTGAATAGGAGCCAGTCAAGTAGTTCAGGATAATCTGGTGGTTGGCAGATGGGGTAGTAATGTCTGGTCAGGGGGTAGTTGGGTTCACTTGGGCTATCAGGCGGGTATTCAGGTTCGATAACAGAGTGGGGGGGGAACTTAACTGCAGAGTTAACTAGATGTCGGTTAAGGTTTTTGTCTAATCTTTCCTCTCCAACATGATCTCAGAGTCAGACACATATATGGAGGGTCCCAGGGAGCACAAGAGTTGCCCATCAGGGATTTAAACTTCCCAAGCATTTCCACTGTAGGTTCAAGCATCAGCATTTCCACAGAAACCTGACTCACATCTTCAGTTGTGCTGCCAGTTCTGACAATCTGGAGACCAGAAGATTTGGCCATAGTTTTACCACATTTAAATATATCTAAATCAGTCACAACATTGGAGCTTGAAGGCATTTGTACATAAATAGTCCTTTAAAAGTTGCAGTACTAAAACCAATGAACAAAACAATGCCACGCTGTAACTAAATGTGTTCCAGATACAAAGTGGACCATAGACTTCCAGTGCTTTTTGCTTCAAGCAATGTAGTGGTTTTGATAAAATGAAAATATTATGGATGCTGGAAATCTGCAACAATAAAAAAAGTGCTGGAAATACTCAGTAGGTCAGGCTGAATTTAGGCAGAGAAAAACGACATTCAAGGTTCAGATTGATGGCCTCTCTTCAGGCAAAAAGGTCCATTTCTTTCTGACAAAAGGTTACTTGAAACATTTGTTCTGTTTCTCTCTCCACCTGTACGGCTTGATCCAGATATGTTTACAGCTCTCATTTTCTGTTTTCATTTCAATTGTTTTAATGCCCTAGTGATAGTATAAGGGCTAAAGCTGTGAATTTTCAGAAGTAGCCAATTAATGATGGAACTAATAAGCCAAATCTCTCCAATTTTACTCAACTACAGTAACCATCCTTACTACAATTCCCTATTGTTATAGATGTTTATAAATTGAATGTCACGAATTAACAGGTTAGCAGATGAACGTTACTGTTTTGCCGAATCCATCATTCAGAACCATCTTCTAAGAAATAATTTCACTTTATAATAACTGCAATTTTCAGCATTTTTGTTTGAAAATTAGTTGCATCTAGTTAGGGCTTACAATAATTAGTCTTGGAACTACAATGACAAAAAAAAAGAGCTAACTGTGTAAAACTATAAAGGGATAATAGTCTGGATAAGTGCAGCTCCAACAGCACTCAGTGACAAAACAACCAACATCCATCACCTTCAATATTCCCTTCACCACCAACATGCAGTAGCAGCAATGTGTACCATCACTTTTTTTCCTATCATTCATGGGATGTAGGCATTGATGGCTGGGCCGGCATTTATTGCCCATTCCTATCTGCCCCTAAGAAGGTGGTAGTAAGCTGCCTTCATGAATCATTGCAGTCAACTATGTGTACAATATAACACTGTTAGGAAAGGGATTCTAGGATTTTAACCCAGCAAGAGTGAGGGAACGGTTATATATTTTCAAGCCAGGATGGTGAGTGACTTGGAGGGGAACTAGCAGGTGCTGGTTTCCCATGTATTTGCTGTCCTAGTCTTTCTAGATGCAAGTGATTGTGGGTTTGTAAGGTGTTGTATAAGGATCTTTTGGTGAATTTCTGCAGTATACCATATAATGGTACACACTGCTACTACTGAGTGTCAGTGATGGTGAGAGTAAATGCTTGTGGATATGGTGCCAATCAAATGTTCTGGATGGTGTTAAGCTTGAGTGTTTTTTGACTCATCCAGGTAGGTAGGGAGTATTCCCACATACTTCTAACTTGTGTCTTGTAGGTGGTGGACAAGCTCGGAGGAGTCAGAAGGTGAATTACTCACTACAGGATTCAAAGCCTCTGACTTGGTCTTGCAGCCACAGTATTTATATGGCTATCCAGTTCAGTTTCTAGTTGATGGTCAGGGTTCTGTTACTGAGGGACTCAGTGGCAATAATGCTATGGAATGTCAAGGTTAGCTTCTCTTTTGTTAGAGATGGTCGTTGCTTGACACTAGTATGGCACAAAAGTCATTTGCCACTTGTCAGCCCAAGTCTGGATCTTGTTGCATTTCAATATGGACTGCTTCAATGCCTGAGAGGTTGTGAATGGTCCTGGAAATTCTGCCAATATCAGCAAACATCCCCATTTCTGATCTTATGATGGAAGGAAGGTCATTGATCAAGGAGCTGATGATGGTTGGGCCTAATATACTACCCTGAGAAGTCCTACAGAGATGTCCCGATCTGGGATGACTGGCCCCATTAACTACGCCCATAAGACTTAGTGCCAGGTATAAGTCTAACCAAACAGAGAGTTCCCCAAAGTCCCATTGACTCCAGCTTTATTTCTTGATGCCACTGAGATGACTGACATCAAACAACCACAACAAGCTTTCATTGTGCTATGTGTCACTTTAATAAGTGATTCTCTGACACCAGTCTTGCTAGGGCTCATTGATGCCATGCACAATTAAATGTGGCCTTGATATAAAGGGCAGTCATTCTTGCCTTACCTCTAGTAATCGGCTCTTTTGTCTGCTTTTGAACAAAGGCTGGAATAAGGTCAAGAGCTGAGTGGCCTTGGCAGAACTCAAACTGGGTGTCAGTGAGCAGGTTATAGCTAAGCAGGTGCCAGTGGATAACACTATTGATGACACCTTCTATCTGTTACTTATGATTGAGAATAGACTGATGGAGTGATAATTGGATGATTTGGACTTATCCAGCTTTGTGTGTACAAGACAGACCGAGGCAATTTTCCACATCTTTAGGTAGATGCTAGTGTTGTAGCCGGTCATTGGAACAGCTTGGATAGAGGTGCAGCAAGTTCTGGAGTACAAGTCTTCAGTACTATTGTGGAATGTTGTCAGAGCCCAGTATCCATTACTTTCAGTTGTTTCTTGATATTACATGGAATGGATCAAATTGGCTGAAGACTGGCATCTGTGATGCTGCAGATCTCCAGAAGATGATGAGATGGATCATTCACTCATCACTTCTAGTTGACTATTGTTGCAAACATTTCAGCTTATCTACATAATACACTGCAGCAACTTACCAAGACTTCTTCCACAGAACCTTCCAAACCCACAACCAACACCAGCTCAAAGGACAAAGGGCAACAGGTGCAGGGGAACACCACAACCCTCAAGTTCCCTCTGAGTCACACACAGTCCTGATTTGGAGCTATGTCAACGTCCCTTCTGGAACAAAGACTTGAAACCCCCTTCCTTACAGCACTGCAGGTTTTCCTACACCGCAAGGACATCAGCAGTTTAAAAAGAGAGCTCACCACCACCTTCTTCAGGGCAGTTAAGGAAGTGCAATAAATGCTGGCCTAGCTAGTGACGAGCACATCCCATAGATGAATAAAGAAAGCAGTCACTTTGGCAAAGCAAGGTAGACCTAATATGGGAATAATGTTGTGTCAATGAATAAACCATGGGTGCTCAACCAACCATCAATTGTGGCTAACGCAGTTGCTGCATTCACTACTAAAGCATGGTAAGTCATTACTTAAAAATGAAAAGATAAGATCATGAAGCTGAAATAGTGCAAACAAAGACGCAAAATATTTCAAGAATAATTATGTGCATTTGCTTTTATTGATAAAAGCTGGCTTCATGTTTCTAATTACTGCAATTTTACACAAATGAATAAATGCTACAGTTAACGACAATAGAATTTTTTTTCACATATTATGTTCATTACATTTGTCTGAATTCAATGTACTGCAGCTGTTGAGTCATAAGGAAGTGACTGAGACAGAAGGAGCAATGTAAATGTGTTGACAGCAAAGCAAACTGTCATGAAGATTCACCCACGGTAAATGTAATTGCTGAGTGAAGGCATTATAGCTTAACAAGGCCATTCTAAAGCAGTGGATTCCAAAATGGAACTTTATCCAACTATTTCCATCACAGGGAAGCAGAGTGACATTGTAACAGCTGATCATTGATCATCTCCTGGCTTTCAAGCTCAAATTCGCAAAATTTGTCAGGGCACTGAATGTACACTGAATCAGGGTCTCTTCAGTGCCCATCACCAAAAGTAGCTCAGTAGCACCACAACTGACAGACATGGTCAAGTCCTAAAGATATATCTGTTGGATTGGGCCTCTTTCAGTTGAGGAGACAACCAACATGAGAGAAATGACAAATCTCAGCTATTGTTCTGGGGACCTGAGTTCAAATCCCACCATGGCAGATGATGGAATTTGAATTCAATTTTTAAAAATCTAAAATTAAGAATCTTCTGATGACCTCTAAACCATTGTTGATTGTTGGAAAAATCCATCTGGCTGACTAATATCCTTCAGGGAAGGAAACCTGCTCTCCTCATCTGGTTTAGCCAACATGTGACTCCAGACCCACAGCAATATGGTTGACTCTCCGTCAACCTCTGAAATGGCCTAGCAAGCCATTGTTGTATCAAACACTATGAAGGAATTAAACCAGAATGACCACCTGGCATTGTCCCCAGTACTGGAAAAGAAAACGCTAGAAACAGCCGTGATGAACCGCCAAAGTCCTCCTGACTAACATCTTGGGGCTAGTGCCAAAACTGGGAAAGCTGACTAACAGACGAGTCAAACAACAGCCTGACACAGTCATAACCATGGAATCATATCTTACAGACGACATCCCAGACACCAATTTCATCATCCCTGTACATGTCCAGTCCCACCAGCAGGACAGATCCAGTAGAAGTGGCAGCACAGTGGTCTATAGTTGGAAGGAAGTAGCCCTGGGAATCCTCAATATTGACTCTGGACTCTACGAATGGCTTCAGGTTAAATGTGGGAAAGGAAACCTCCTGCTGATTACCACGTACCGTCCGCCCTCATCTGACGAATCAATACTCCTCTATATTGAAGAACATTTGGAGGAAACATTGAGAGTGACAAACGTACAAAATGAACTCTGGGTGGGGGATTTCAATGTCCACCACCAAGTGTGGCTTGGCAGCAGCACTACAGATCGAGCTGGTCAGGTCCTAAAGGACATAGCTGCTAGATTGGGTCTGCGACAGATGGTGAGGGAACCAACAAGAGGGAAAAATGTACTTGACCTCATCCTTACCAATCTGCCCACTACAGATACCGACCGCAGCAGTTCAAGAAAGCAGCTCACCGTTACCTTCTGAAGGGCAAGTAGGTATGGGCAATAAATGCTGGCCCAGCCAGTGACACCCACAACCCAGGATGAATTTTAAAAAACCAACCCCCTGCAAATGCGCTTTTCCACAATGCTGGTAGGAGGAACCTGCATAAACACTCTACCCGGAGTTATCTCTCACCTGAAGCATAATATCTAATCATTATTGTATCACAGGTTCTTAGGAATTTGATGACGGCATTTCTTGCACAGTAATAATGACTACATTTTGAAAATGCTTCATTGTACAATAAGGTGATTTCGAATATCCTGAGAGTGTGAAAGATGTGAAATAAGTGCAAGCTCTTCCTTTAGCTGCCTGTCACATTTTAATCGCTTCAGCTGTAACTTCATGTAATGGATAGCTTAATGTTACAACAATATTCTGCAAAATGGTAATCAAGATTGCAACATGCCGGCTTCTTCAGAATGCCTGCGAACAGCTTGGGGCTCCTCACGTCTGAATCGTCTGAAGTGTAGCTCCCTTCGAACTGCCGCAGAATTATCAAAGCCAGCAACTCGAAGCCCATCCCAAAACCACCATCAAAAGGAGCAGTTTGGATTCAAAGGTCTACCCTGAGTTTGAAAAATAGTTGGGGAAGCCCACAAGTTAATTTCAAAAGGAGCAAAAAAAGACCTTTCCAGAGAGATCATAATGTTGGCTTATCAGCAGCCTGACTCTTTCAATTTGATTTCTTTCACGTTTGGAAACTTGGGAGGGGGCTATGTTTCATTGATTCCTTTCAAGTTATCTTTAAAAATGGAAAGGTATGCACTGAGTTAAACACAACATATTGATCTAATTTTTGAGTTGCTGTTTATACAGTCAAAATGACCTCATGACAATTTTATGCCTAATTAGCAGCATTTTATATTAGGTAGTTCCTGTTTCTTATTGTTGCATGAAGTCAAACATAGAAAAAAAAATTAGATCTCCATCACAGAATGTAAAATGTACATTTGTGGATGAATTTAAAATTTGACCTTGAGGTGAGACTGTTAGAGAGATGGTGGTGGAGCGATAATGTTGTGAGGCTATAAGCCTGAGACCCAGGCTTATTCTCTGAGGAAAGCTAGTTCAAATCCTACCATGGTGACTGGTGGATTTCCAGTTCCGTTAATAAAATCTAGAATTGGAAGCTAGTCTCTCTACCTAATGGTGAGCATGCAGCTATCATCAAATTTCATTCTGAAGAAAACTTGCGTCAGACTCAGGATATTAAGTCTTTTTTTCTCTCTCCAGAGATGCTGCCAGATCTGTTGAGCTTCTCCAGCATTTCCTGTGTTTGTGTCAGGTCTCCAGCTTATGTACAATTTTGCTTTTATCCATAAAAACCCATCAGACATGAGGGAGCTCTGCCATCCCTACCTGATCTGGCCTATGTGATCAATGTAGCTGATTTTTGGCTGGCCCAGCAAGTCATTCTGCACAAGGGCAATTAGGGATTTGCTACAACACTTGGCCTTGCTAGCGATACCCCCCCTTCCACAAAACAATAAAAAGCTCAATTCGTCTCATGCTCCTTTATAATTGAAAAGGAGTTTCATTCAAATGTGATGTGTCTTTGGAATCCCCAGAGGCCTAGGACTCCTCCATGTTGCATTTAACTAGAGAAGGTGGAAAAAAAAGATTGACCAATCTAATATCAGAACTGTGAGGTTATACCAATCAAGAACAAGCTAGAAACAAAATCAGAAGTTGCTGGAAAAGCTCAGCAGGTCTGGCAGCATGTGAAGAGATTTTTCTTCACAAATGCAGCCAGACCTGCTGAGCTTTTCCAGCAACTTCTGTTTTTGTTTCTGATTTGTAGCATCCACAGTTCGTTCGGTTTTTAAGAACAATTTTCTAGATGTCTGGTAGCCTTAATCTTAGAAAGCTTCCTACATCAGAGTGCGACAGCTCACAAGTTTATGTCTGTTTCCAGGAACAGGTCACTGACCCTAAGGTGAGATATAACTTGGGGCTACCAATCTGCATCATATGGTTGACCAGGAACATTCCCTCTCTGTCATTCACTGTAGGCCTATTGGAAGGATTTACAGGTTGACAATCAAGCTATTCGTTCACGTGATGAACATTATCTGCCTGAGGCCATTGAGTGCTGGAGAGGGACTTAAACTCAGCACTCCTGCCTCATTGGCAGGAACTCTACCCACCAGTATAGGCATGGAGAAAAGGTAGGGGTAAGAGAGAGGACTGTGCTTAAAATGAAGGGTCATAAATATTTTAAGAATCATCGATAAATCCAATAGGGAATTCAGGATAAAAGCCTTTACACGGAGAATGTGGATCTTGCTAGTACAGAGAGTGGATGGGTGAGACAAGGTTCAGATATTTAGAAGGGTAAGTTAAGTATGAAAGAAATGTTTAAATTGGGTGGAGAGTTCATGAGAAGCACAGATATCAACATACACTAGTTGGGCCAAAACCTCTGGTTCTGTTCAATAAAATCCAAGTAATTCTATGTAATACATAGTGTGTGGTTTTCCTAAGAGATGAGAGCTTGCACAGTAAGGCATGCAATTTTGAAAATCGAAACCAATTCCCCTCAGTTGCTGTAATGTTAATTTGATGTTGTATAAAAATCTCAGTCTCAGTGAAACCAGCAGTCCATGTGGGAAGCAGTGAATATCGTGGCTGCTACTTCAAATTAGCAAGAATGGAACAGCGATTGCATCTGTTGTTTTATTAACTGAACTGGTTTCATCTCGGAGGAAAACAGCACTGTTATTCAGGACTCGCCGGCCACAGGGAATGGACAGTATCAGCTGAAAATTACAATTGTTAGGACCAGCAGAAGAGGGATCATGGGTCCCCTCTTTTTATAATCCCTCTTGATCAGCTACAATATGTTTTTCCTTTTTAGTATGTAGCTATCATTAAACTTAATTAACCAGTTCAAAAATGAAGGCGAGTCAATTCCAAGGATTTCTTGAGTGAAAGATTGGAGTTTAATCGCCACTACTCTGAAAAAATATAAAGCAAAAAAACATCAAACACACACCCAATACACAGATATTGAGGGAAGGATATATGGAGGTACAGGCAGGAAATGAAAGGTAGTTGCAGTTTACAGGATTTTCAAGTCATGTATTACAAGTGTTTAGCTTCTATTTTGTTTTCTCCATAATGGCAAAGGTGAGAATGGCCTGTAGTTCTTCTTGAATTGTTGTTGTTCCAAGTTGCTTTTCATCAACTTTCTTTCTGAGCTTGAAGAAGGCTGTATGTGTGTCTATCTGTCTCTGTAGGTGTGTGTGTGTGTGTGAAAGAGAAAGAGAGAGAAGAGCTTCCAAAATCCTTGCTGTTATCAAACTACTGAAATATAGTTGATTTGTATATTCCAAGGAGAAAGTGAGAACTGCAGATGCTGGAGATCAGAGCTGAAAAATGTGTTGCTGGAAAAGCGCAGCAGGTCAGGCAGCATCCTGAAGAAGGACTTATGCCCGAAACATCAATTCTCCTGCTCCTTGGATGCTGCCTGACCTGCTACGCTTTTCTAGCAACACATTTTTTCAGCATTTGTATATTCCAAGGCTAGCTCCATTTATTTTTTCAAAACCGAACACTCTGCAGGTAACCTTTTACCCTAATATGTGAAGCTATCATGAATCCATGAGAAAACTAAATTTATCAATGTCTCACTGAGTTTCAGTTGTAAGAGAACAGAATTTTCTTTGGCGATGTAAGCTGAAATTGAATTTGGATGCTATAATTGAAATACCAAGACAATTTTACAATTTAAAGTACAGGTGCTGCATATTTTTTGGAGTTTTGTGATATAATGCTGCTTTTTGAAGCATTTGAGACAAAATGGCACTGAGGATCTTTTGAGTTAAGGAAATGCTGTCCGACAGTAGCCCTCTGATCAGTTGAGCTGCAGAGTGTTAAAAAGCTGCAAGTGCCAGCACCAATGAGAGAAAGTTCCAGAGCCTGCAAACTGAAGCCATCCATCTTTCCGTCCCTCTCCTTTTTGTTCCCATCATGTGGGAAAAAGACAAAAAAATCAAGAAAGCTTCAAAGAAATAACTGATGGAAGAAAAGATCTAGGTCTACCTGATCAACTGTTGAATCAAAGAACAACCAACCTCTACAGACAAGAGTGTCAGCATTGTTAAGTATCAGAATAATTGTGAGAAAATAACTTTCCATCTTGTGATCTAAGACTTTGAAATTTGCTTATTCAGTCTACATTCTTTCACCATCAATGGTATCTGTGTTAAACAATTTTTCTTTGTCTGCCCTAGTTGTGATTCAGTCTATGTGTCATTGAGGTTTTTGAAGGGATATAGTTTAAGTGGCATAGATTTTATTAGGAATCCCTTCTTTTCTCTGTTTTTGTTAAAGTGAAGTGTGTTACAATGAATAGTTCTGATGTTCCTGAAGAATCCTGGTATGAATTAATTTCGTCCTGAATTGCAGTCAATCAAGCAAATTGATCATTGTGGTTGGTGTCGTTGGGATTTTACACCCTTTGTGACAGCTTGTGAAAGTGTGTGGCATGATTGGTGTACTCTTCCCAGCTAAGAGAGGACACTCTGTCTTCATGACTAAAAGGTAATTCTGAGGCAGTTGGTTTTGTGTTCCATGGCTTGCCTGGCCTTGTCAACTGAACACTGCAACCATTTTAGGCTAGCAGTATCCTATTTCAAACCAGTTTCAGTCCATGAAAGTCTCAGCTATTAAAGTCCATTTTGGTACATTGATAGTCCATTTTCACTTTGATTGGAGCACAATGAATAATTTACATAACCTTTTCCCCCATATTCCCTCCCAATTTGCCCTCTTTTCCATTCCTACACCTGATCATATCTGCCAGTATTTTATTCGGCCTTCACCTGGGGAGTCCAGGAAACCAGTTGTTCAGGGAAAGCCTAGCTCTGGCAACTGAATTGAGGTTTTTTACAGGGTGTAGATGTATTTCTGATGGCCAGGGATAACTGAATGCGCTTGTTGCAGGTTTGAAGTCGCCTTACCGGAGTGAGTTGCAGAAACCACCACGAGCTGTTTGAAAGGTCTTTGGTCTTTCCTAATCTGCTGCCAGCCCCTCCACATCTCTCCCCCTTAACCTAGCATCTGCGGGGCCTTTTGGCTTTCTCCTGATGCTCTCCTACCAGTTTTGCTCTTCCTCTTTATCCAGCACATCCTGTCCTGAGGCTTCCTTCATGTCCTTTTGGATCTCGTCCACATCTGGTACTGCTCTCTGCTCTAACTACGGCTGATCAATTAAAACATGCCCAGTGCTGAGGATGTGACACAACCTCCTGCAACTACACTGAACGATACCAAGCAACTTGCTAAACTAATAAGCGGACTCAGGAAATCAGGTTCTGATTGTTTATTTTGGACGTACATATAGAGATGAAGCATTGACATGTGAATTAAAAGGCTGGTGGTTGACAAACCATCTTCAAACTTTATACAGATTACAGTACACATATTACCACTCCTTCACTTCACTTCAGTGGTTTTATCTTTATTTTCCTATAGGCGTGGAAACAGACCTTTTAGTTAAATCAGTCTGCGGGCAATCAAGTTCCCAAACTAAAGTAATCCCACCTGCCTGTGTTTGGCCCATATCCCTTCAAACCCTTATCCAATGTCTTTTAAATGTTATAAGTACACCTGCATTCACCACTTTCTCTTGCAGTTCATTCTACACAGGAACCACTTTTTGAGTAAAAAGTTGTCCCTTATGACCTTTTTAAATCTTTCTTCTCTCATCTTAAAGAAATGCCTCCTCGTTTCAAACTCCCTCACCCAAGGGAAAGAACGGTTGTCATTTACCTTATCTATCCTTTTACCCCAGGTCAACTCTATCTTGCTGAGAGTGCAGCTTCTCTCCTTTTAGCCTGCTGTGGATACCTGTGGTTCCCATTTACTTTTGCAATATGACTAAAAGTTTAATCCTTAATTAACTGAAAATAATTCAACCCCTTCAGCTCCAGAGAGCAGCTCCCAGATCGCTCAAGCCCCTCACTCCATATGCTACCTGTTAGCACTTTGGTCAGGGATCACGACTCAAAATGAAGCTGTTATGGATCATTGTCACCCACTTATGGTCACCAATATCAATCAGTGACCTGACAAATAGATGGGCTCTGTCCAAAAAAGCTAGATTGTAAAGTTTAATCATTAGCTTCAAATGCTCAAGATTGTTGCAAAACCTAGATTGGCTGAATAGTTCAAGATGAGCACAACCAGACCTTTTTAATAAAAGATAAACATGGATCACATTGGTTTGTTCCATTGCTGGATTCTCAGCTTCCTCACCCACAGTCCACAATTAGTGAAGATAGGAGAAAGTGAGGACTGCAGATGCTGGAGATCAGAGTCGAAGAATGTGGTGGTGGAAAAGCGCGACCAGTCAGGCAGCATCCGAGGAGCAGGAGAATCATTTCAAGCATTAGCCCTTCATCATGAATGTATTCCAGAATCCATGCAGGATCATGATGAAGAGCTTTTCCAGCACCACACTCTTCCAGTTAGTGAAGATAGGTAACTGCACCTCCCCCACAATAACACTCAACATTGGAGCAGAGCAAGGATGTGTTCTCAGGCCCCTACTATACTCCCTGTACCCCCCACAACTGTGTTGCCAAACTCTGAATGAACGCCATCTACAAGTTCATTGCTGACACCACCATAGTAGGATGGATATCTAACAACGACGAGTCAAACTACCAAAAGGAGATAGAGGGCTTGGTGTCGTGGTGCAGTGAAAACAATCTCTCTCTCTCAACGTCAGCAAAAGTAAAGAACTGGTCATTGACTTCAGAAAGAAAGGAAGAGACCACGCCCCCATCTCCACCAACAAAACTGAGGTTGAGAAGGTGGCGAGCATCAAGTTCCTCAAAGTGACGATAACTCACAACCTGTCCTGGAACTCCCATGTGGATGCGACATTGAAGAAGGCACAACGACGCCTCTTCTTCCTCAGGCGGTTTAGGAAATTCAACATGTCTGTAAGGACCCTCACCAACTTTTACAGATGCACCATGGAAAGCATGGTGACAAGTGACAATAAATCAATCAATCAATCAATCAATCAACCATCCCCTGGAATTTTGAAAGCAAAAGAATGTGAACATTTGCAATATTTTTCCAGGACATTGGAAGACGCCCACTATTTCATTGAAGGAAATGATGTATATAATCTATCCATCCTTTCTGTAGTCAGTGCTTACAATCACTAACTGTCACAGTAATTGTGTAGACACTGTCTTCCTCCCAATGACTATAAGCATAGCACAGTCAGCCTCCCTATGAAGGTTTCCCCCTCTACTTGCGCTTTCTGATCAGACATACAGTATCAGGAGTTTCACTTTCCCCAAGCCAAGCCTACACAGCCACATGTACTGTACTTTGATTTGTCAAAGTAGCAAGACCTACATGGTTTGTAAATTCATCAAGGGGGCAGTGACAGAGTGTGCCAGCTGTCCTACAGACAAACCCCTCCACAGTTATGATGTTCAGAGCAGTTATCAAGCAAATGGCCCTTTGATTTGTACTCTTCTAAATGGTAATGTCATCAGCTAGCCATAAATGCACTAAACTTGTCTTTTCATGTGAGCAAACAATTTCATCTGCATTTTCTTGAAAAATTGACTGCCAGCACCAAGAGAGATCACTGTATTTTCAGAGAATGGCAGCTTTTCTGAAGGTCTGGGGGATAATTACAGAAATAGCTCCACATGGTCCTATTAATGGCATGGACTATCATCCAGGCATGTTCTTAAGGTGTGCAATACTACAGAGCTATACCACTCCTCCATGGAGTGCAAATGTTCTGCATTTTTCTTCCCACCTATGTTAGATTAGACTAGTTTCATTTGGGAAACCTAGTCAGCATAGATGATTTGGACTGAAGGGTCTGTTTCCATTCTATATAACTAAGCAAGTAGAAGAAAAATAATTGTGGCTGATTTGAGTATGGTTTGTATACAATGGGAAATTATACTGCACATCCATAAGCGTCATCACACAAATCTCAACTAAGGACTGAGCAGTCACTATAATGAATCCTGTGATGCGGATAGCTTCCATAGTCAGCGTGTTTTAAGTAATATTACAATCCATATCATGGCAAATGTCAGAAAGCCACTCATAATATTATAGGAAACCTATTATTGTTCAAGTTATGCATGAAGCAGTATGAATAATAAATGCATTGGCCTTTAACCTGTTGAAGAGCAAGCATTTTATTTTAATCAATGACTAATACTGTACATCCATATCTCCCATTGATTACTTTACCACAAAGTGCAACTTTGCAAAATCAATTACAGAACATGAGGAGAACAGGCTTCTAATTATAATTTCAGCTGCAGAAATGGATTTTTCTTTGTATTAACCAAGGTGAAAGGTGATACATGAGCGACTGAACCATTTTCTTTCGTTGTTCACCAATTATGCTACACAAAATTGAATATAACATATCTTTAATGCAATTGAAAGTCTCCTCTCTGTTGCTCAATGTCAATTCCAATTGTATTCATTCCTAGAAAGGTAGCACCATTATAAAGGATCTCAACCCTAACTGCCCTTGATAAGGTGGTGGTGAGCTATTGTCTTAAACCACTGATATCCACGTGGTGTATATACAGACTTCCAGGATTTTAACCCAGTGATGGTGAAAGAACAATAGGAAGGTGTGCATCTTAGAGAGCATGCTAAATTTCCATGCACCCGCTGCCCTTATTAATTCAAGGATTTGTATGATACTTGAAAAAAAAACTTGGCAATTTGATCTCATGCGTTCACATCATGCTGCCACTGTATGACAATGATGAATGGAGTAAATCCTTAAGGTTGTGGATGGACTGCTAATCAAACAGGCTATTTTGGACTGGATGGTATCAAGCTCCTTGAGTGTTTTTGGAGTGTCCTGTAGATGGTGACATGGCTTTTAGGAGTCAAAGTAAGTTCTATCTGCAGAATTCCCAGCCTTGTGATCTTCAGTAGTCACAGTCCCTTTATGACTGGTCTACTTAAGCTATTGATCACTGTTATGCCCTCAGATGTTAAAGGTGGGAGATGCAATGCATGTAAAGAAGAGATGGTTACACTCTCTCCTGTTGGAGATGGTCATTGACTGGTACTTGTGTGGATGTTGTCCAGGTTTGATGCATTATTGCAGGAGTGGCAAATAGAATTTAAATACTGTTTAATTATCAATCAATATCCCAAATCACACCTTGTGGATATTTTCTAATTGACCCATTCAGTGGTGTTATTACATTCCTGTGGAGCAGGTGGGATTTGAAACCAGGCCTCCTGGTCCAGAAATATGGATATTACCACTTTGCCACAAGACCAAAAAGTCTTGCTTGTAGCTGAATATGTTTGGGCTTCAAACTCTACCCTAAGGAACTCTGATTCCTTTATTCCATACTCAGTCAAGTGCTGCCTTGACGTCAACAGTAGTCACTCTCACCTCATTCTAGTCATTAGCTTTGATGTCCATGTTTGGACCAATGCTGTAATAAGACCTGGAGATGAGTAACTCTAGAGGAATCAAACTGAACATTGGTGAGCAATGGTTATCGAATACCACTTGATAGCAACGTCAACTTGACATCTGATAAGATGGCGGTGGAGTAGGATTTCAGAGCCCTGGGTTTTGTCTGCTCTGTCCGCCTTATTTTTTTAATTTCTTCTCTCTTAACTCATGTTTTTCTTCTTTTTTTCTTTTTCACTTACCTCTTATTGAAGAACTCGGTCTCTGCGATGGTTTTGGTGAGTGGGCCAGTGTGGATACGAGTGAGCCCCGGCAGCATCAGCAGTGGCTGCATGAGTAAAGGGGTGGCCTGAAGCCAACTCACAGCAGTGACAGAAGAGTCAAGTTTGGGCTGGTGTGGTACCTGGTGGTATCAGTGGCACCTGTACTGGTGAGGTCCAGTGAGGCCTCATAGTGACAAGAGCATTGGTGGAGGCAAGATGGTGCCGAAGAGTACAGACTTTTGTTCCAGAAACAGGCGGCAGCAGCAAAGGGGACTCATGCCTAACCACCAGACCCATGGACCGTGATGGGGCAATTAGTAAGAAGGACTGTAAAGGTGAACACTTTTTCTTTATTTCTTCATTCTTCTGCCTGTATATTCTGGTTTATTTTTCTGCGCTTTAAGATGGTGCCAAAGAGTGGTGACACAATGCACCAGCTTTCACTGTGTTTTGTAAAAAAGAATACGGGTGACATTAAATTTATCAAATCAAATCTAATCAAACAGAACCTTCCATGATGATTGAGAGTAGACTGATTGATTCAGCAGTAACTGATCAAATTGAATTTGTGCTTCCAGAGCAACATTCCACATTGTAGGGAAGATCCTTGAATTGCAGTTCCACTGGAGCACATTGACTATAGGCCTAGCTAATTAGAGTCATTGAGTCATAGAGACCCTTCGGTGCAACTCACCCATGCCGACCAGATATCCTAAATTAATCTAGTCCCATTTGCCAGCATTTGGCCCCTATCCTTCTAAATCCTTCCTATTCATACACCCATCCTTTTAAATGTTGAAATTGTGCCAGCCACCACCACTTCCCCTGGCAGTGGATTCCGTACAAACACCACCCTCTGCATGAAAAAGTTGCCCCTTACATCCCTTTTAAATGTCTCCCCTCTCAGCTTAAACCTATGTCCTCTAGCTCTGGACTCTGGGGAAAATACCTTAGCTATTTACCCTATCCATTCCCCTCATGATTTTATAAACCTCTATAAGGTCACCCCTCAACCTCCAATATTCCAGGTAAAACAGCCCCAGCCGATTCAGCCTCCCTCTATCGCTCAAATCCTCCAATCCTGGCAACATCCTTGTAAATCTTTTCTGAACCCTTTCATGTTTCACAACACCCTTCTTATATCAGGGAGACCAGAATTGAATGCTGTATTCCAAAAGTGGCCTAATCAATGTCCTGTACAACCGCACCATGACCTCCCAACTCCTATACTCAATGCACTGATCAACAAAGGCAAGCATACCAAACGCCTTCTTCACCAGGAGAAAGTGAGGAAAGCAGATGTTGGAGATCAGAGTCAAAAAGTGTGGTATTGGAAAAGCACAGCTGGTCAGGCAGCAGCTGAGGAGCAGGAGAGTTGACATGCTGGCATACGTCCCTTTTCACTACCCTAGCTACCGGAGACTCTACTTCCAAGGAACTATGAACCTGCACTCGAAGGTCTCTTTGTTCAGCAACACTCCCCAGGATCTTATCTCTAATTATAGAAGTCATGACCTGATTTGCCTTCCCAATATGCAACACCTCACATTTATTTAAATTAAATTAGATCGGCCACTCCTTGGCCCATCTGATCAAGGTCCCATTGTGCTCTGGGGTAACCTTCTTCGCTATCCACTACACCTCCAATTTTGGTGCCATTTTCAAACTTACTAATCATACCTCCCAAGTTCATATCCAAATTTTAGAGCACAGGTCTTCAGTGTTACAGCAGGATGTTCAGGGGACCCATTGCCTTTCCTGTATTGTTTATTTTGACTTCTTTCATAATATCGCATGGAGTGGATCAAATTTATTTAAGGCTGATTACTGTGCTTTTATTATCATCCCTGCATGTCTGACTGAAGATATTTGCAAATTTGTCAGCTTTGCCTTTTGAACTCATGAGCTGGTCACCTCCATCATTGAGAATGAGAATATTTGCACAGTATCCTCTTCTTATTAGCAGTTTAAGTGTTCATCATCATTCATGACTGAATGTGGCAGAACTGCAGAACATTGACCTGGTCTGATAAGAGGTGGATTTGTATAGCTGCCTAAAACTTGCTGCTTCCCCTGTTCAGCATGCTTGTAGTTCTCTGTAGTCATTTCACTAGGTTACCATCTCATTTTTAGGTAAGTCTGTTGCTGCTTCTGTCATTCTCTTTTGCATTATTGAATGAACCAGCGTTTGATCCTGTCTTAGTGGAGATGGTTGAGTGAAGGATATGCCTTAGATGTACTTAATGACTAGTCTCGACATCCCTCAGCAACAAAGAGTTCCACTATCTCACCACCCTCCTCATCTCTGTCTTAATTCGTCGAACCTTTACTTGGATATGATGCCGTCTGGATCTTGAAACTCCCACAAGAAGAATTAACCTCTCCATATCTATCTTGTCACACCCCCTGTGAATCTTATACATTCTTTTTTGGAAGCTGGGCAAAATAAGTGACAAGGATGTTCATTATTGGTCATCCTGATCTAACCTGGGACTTAGATTTAGATTTTTATTGTCACATGTACTCAAGTACAGGAGAACAGTGAAAAGTGTATAATATCGCCACGCATGGCACCACCTTAGATTCAAAAGGTACAAAAAGCTCAGGTACAATGCACTAATCCTCCTTTTGAACCATTGGCAGCAGCTTGTTACAACTGAGTGACTAGGGCTAGGCATTTTTAGAGGGAATTAAAGTTAGACTGGAGTTAGAGATGGCAGCAAGTGGGATAAATAACTCATAACAAGGTACAACATACAATTTCAAGATGGGTTTTAAACTGAATTTCAGTTCTCAAACCATGCTCGGGTTTGTACTTGGATTTATGAATGCAGGTTCAAATGGCGATCGAAGCAACATATTCACTACACTGATGTATCTTACCTGCAAAAATCATAACTTGATACAACTGTAGAGCCCACTGCACATATTAAAATGGGCACCAAGTTATGCAGAAGCCTTTGTCTTCTTTCGGTTACATCAGATTTCACAATTGTACCACAGATCTTTTGTCTGATATATTCTGGGCAATTATAAAAGAAAGGATTGTAACATAAAAATATCTCTGTGATCCAGTGAGTTAAACAAGAATATTAATTTACAACTGGCATGTCATCTAATGAAAAGGGATGTAGCTAAGTTAAAATGACTTTTCTGCCTGATCTTCAGATTTGAACAGGACAATGCAGATTTCAGCAGCCCCAGGACAGGGTTTCTAGCCTCAGCTTGAGTCTCCCTAAACCCTGCAGCTCAGTGTGACTTTGAAAATGTCAGGGCAAGAAGTCACTGATCAAGATCGGCGATGCAAGATCGGGTAATAAACAATATTCTTTTTTGTACTCTCAATGCTGAACAGCAAGATCCACAAGCTCCTTAGATAAATGAAGCCAGCTCTGAAAAATGCCACATGCGGTTTATTGCTGGGGAATTGGCATCATGAAGCTGTTTTGATCTGATGTGAGCCTTTAGTTATGAGATAAAATACCGCATTGATAGGATCAGAGGCACCATGTCAAAGAAAATTAGGCTGATCCTGCCCCCTCTTGAAAAGAAGGTAGTACTGCACTTATACAACTCAAAATGTATTAAGCAGACATTACAGCACTGCATTACTTACCTTGCATCTGAGTAAGGTCAAAAGAGATGTATTTTCTTTTTAAAACCAAGAGCATAATTGTTAGATGCTAACTTCTGAATTGTTGAGCTGGACAGGTATCAGGTTTCTGTTCTTTCCCTTGCTTAAATGTAGGGCACAACAGACAGCCAACGTAACAGCTTTGCTCATATGTACAGGGACAGGTGGACTGGCGATCCTGTTGCCTGCTACAGTGTGAACCTGCTACCAAGGAAACTGGGTCAAACAAGCAGGGGGTTAGAATGTGTTGCCACGGCTCAGTTACATGATAGTGGAGCTACCACACAGGTCAAGTCTGACTGTATAACAGGGTTTTGGAACAGAAGCGAAGAGAGGAATATATCCCTGACTTTTAACATTGTGATTCTTTGGACAGGTAGGCACATTTATCATTTTTGACCGAATGGACTGCTAAAGGAATTATCTGTCAGTCTTGCAGATGAAGGAGAAATGGTTAGTCATTGAAAAATATTAGCCTTCATACTTCAAATAAATCCTTTCTCTACGGTTAGTGGTCAGGGTCTAGATTAGAGTGGTGCTGGAAAAGCACCGCAGGTCAGGCAGCATCCGAGGAGCAGGAAAATCGACGTTTCAGGCAAAAGGTTAGTGGTCAGGAACCAGCAGTGCTCATGGGGAAGGGAAGTCTATTTTGTTTATAACAACATAGAGAGACTCAGGAGACTGGGGCTGTTCTCTTTGGCAAAGGATAAGGGGAAATTTAATGGAGGCCTTCGAAATCATGAAGTAAGTAAGAGGAGAGTTGTTTTTAATAATAACAGTGACTAATCAGAGAACACAGGATTAAGGTAATTGGAAAGGAAACATAAGTGTTTTACTGCCCACTGAATGATTGTAATCAGCAATGCATGTCCCCGAGAGAGTCCTTTAATGGTAAACTCCAAAAGACAACTGAATAACTACTTGAAGGCACAACATTTGTAGGATCACGAGGAAAAGGCAGGGGAGTGGAATTGATTTACCTGCTCTTTCAAAGAGTTGGTATAGGCAGGATGGGCCAAATGGCCACCACCTTTGTTGCATCATTCTGTGATTCATATTCCAATCTTGATTTTAAATCTGAGAGTGAGTGGATTTTTCAATTAGTTAACATTTCATCTTGCAACCTCTCTTCCACTTTGTAAATGGATCAGCCTTTCCCTTCCACAGGTGAGCCTGTATGCCAGTGTGGATTAGCCATATCAGGTTGACACCTCACCTCACCTGCAGATGCTCCTGACTTGCCCTCCTGCTCTCCTCATTGAACCAAGGATGGTCTCCTGGCTTGATGGTAATGGTAAAGTAAGGAATGAGTCAGGCCCGAAAGCTATAGATTACAGTGATATATAATTTTACTATGCAAACAGTTGATGGCCCAGAGCACCTCAAAGCTTCACAGTTTTGAGCTGAAAGATCTGTTCCAAACCTATCCTGCTGGTAATCCCATGCAACATGATGAAGGAAGTGTTTTGAAGTCAATGGAAATAAAAGTTGGGAGTGACATAAATGAGCTTTCATATGAACATCATCTGCTTCGCACAATTGTACAAAGTTGAAATGACCCTATTTATGTTTTGAAGAGATCCTCAGGACTGTTTGAACAGCTGCTGTGTGTAAAGCTGTAAAATGGCTATGATTGTAATCAGCAATGCATGTCCCCGAGAGAGTCCTTTAATGGTAAAATGGCTAATGCTTGTTCTAGTAACATGATTGCAAGCATGAAAGTTACTAAATGTCCACTTTAGGAAGGCACTGGTCCTGTCTGATCCAAAAAGGAAATTTTTTTTAGGATAAGTGACAAGGTCAGCAATAAATCTGTGTCACAGTTTGCCAAAGGCTAGGTAGGTCACCCAAAACCTCGCCTACCTTTGAGCAAATACCAGTAGAGTGATGGTGGTTGCAGCCAGGAGGCCTCATAGAATTCCACCCAATGTCTTTGACTAGTAGTAGGCATTGACTCTGCCATGTGCCAAGGCCACTGGGTGAAAGCTGTGCAGCCTATTTTTTTTTACAGGCAGAGGGGGATGTTTCCTGTCAAGGACTGCCTGCAGTCCCAGCTATGCCCACTGACAATGGTGGCACTGCTGGAATGAGATTGGCTGGGCTTTGGAATCTCCTTCAAAAGGAGGTGAAAGTCTCACCCTGAGCAATTTATTAATAGTCATGGGATTGGCGTGAGAGGGGGTGGTGGTGGCAGTGATGTGGCTGGGCAAGCATAAGTGGGCACACTCATATCTTTTAAGTGAGAAACTTCTAGCAACAAGTCAAAATCTGGCCAATGTTTTTGAGTTCTGGCATAGGTGTATGTGCACCAGTAGACAGGGAGAAATAAAACCCTTTTTCTCGTCAGGTTGGAAAAGAAATTCTGTCTGCCATCATGAGTAGATTTTTCAGGCACTTGGGGGACATTCACACATCACAGGTATCAACAATTTAGCGAGATAAAGTGTCCTTTTCACCTCTAAGTCATTGGTTCCAAGTGTTAGCCCAAACTTTTATATCTGGTTGAAAGGACCCTTTTCTGAAATGAATTTTGATATATTCCATCCAGTCCTGTTGGAAGCAAGCAAAAAGCAAACATTATTTGCCATGAATAAGGATTCACATTATTAGTGTGGGAAATGGAATCCTGTCACACAGAGACAGGGTAGATTGTTCTGAGCTTGATGGGTCACGGGATGGGGGATGATGGTTGTGGTTTCAGGGTGTTGAAACCAGAACATGTTGTTAAGTAGACGAAGGTACAGTTTGTAAAAAAACATTCTCAGTTGGAAATAAAGATGAGCTGTACCTCAAAGTCAAAAATGTAAATGTTTCCGTTTTCCCGCAACTTGGTGAACACAAAATCAACAGATCAGTGATATTCTTCAGAAAGAAAAAACAAATAATATGCAGAATTATTATTCCCTCACAAAAACGATGGAGATCTTTCATGAAATTGTGGGTTGGCTTTTAAAGAAGTCAAAAATCAACACTCTGTACCCTGCTCTTTTTCCCAGTTGTGAGACTGGTATAAGGTTTGAAGTTATAAATCAAAGCGATCCTCTCTGCTTGAGAAAAGAATTGACATCTTAATTAGCAGGTTCATAAAAACTTTGATAATTATATTCTGAAGAAACTAGACAAAACCTTCAAAAAAGCTTTGAGTATCATAATTACAGTAGTTAAGGAAATCGTACATGCAAGCATTTAAATTTCGAGCCAGTTTTGCCGGGGGGAGGATCATTTATACCTGCCTTTAATGTGTTTCTGTTTAAGAAGTGTATGAGAATATTTTTATATCAATAAGTCATGGTTTCAAAATCCCTGTTCAGTTGGCATTAATTTGAGATAAGAAAGAGATGTCAAAGAACACCATTTAATTTTATGTGCATGATGTAAGGCCAGAAATCTTTGGCAAATATATCAACAAGGTACAGGTGTGAGATTTATGTGATAAAAAGGAGCCAAGTAGCAGATGACTCATCACTGTCCAGAGATTTTTCAACTTCAATATCTGGTTATCATTTGAATCCACATTGCTAACTTATGTGGGTCATTGGCTATTGCTGTTATAGACTGTAGAAGCTTGGAAAAGGACCCAATAAAGTCTAATCGAAGTCAGTTCAGGCCATGACGTTCATTAAGCAATAACATTGAGCATTCATTGACAATTCCACTTCTCCGTCTTTGTATAATGTGACAGTGATGCGTGCCACAGCACAAAGCCTCACAAGATTGACTTGGAATCATCATGTAAACAGCTGTGAATATCCCAGTGACAGTACGGTCAGCAACCAGAGGATGGAGATTTAAGATAATAGACAAAATACCGTGACTACAGGGAGAGGAGGAGAATTCTTTCTGTACGGCAAGTTTTACAATGTGGAATGCACTTCTCTGAAAAAGTGAAGGAAGCAAATTCAGCACTGAATGTTAGAAGGGAGGTGGATACGTAGTTAAGAACCAAATATTTGAAAGCTGCAGAGAAAGGACAAAAGAGACTGGAGCTAATCATTTTTTTTTAAAAAGACCAATTGGCTAAATGACCTTCAATGCTGTGTAATTTCAATGTAATTCGTTAAAGGTAGATCTTTGTGGAAGATTTTCTCTAATTGCACAATAAGTAAACAAGCGACGTGGACTGCATGGAATCTAAGGGAATGTCTGTTCTTTCTTCTGTTCTTTACTGTAAGTAAAACACACTACAAAATGGTTCTGCATTGATTGTAAAACAATGTCCAACATTACCTATTATTTATCACAACGCAGTATGATAAAGGCGGAACTTGCACCCACATTGCCACTTTCACTGCCCCAGATGTCTCAAAGAATTTTACATATGAATAATATAATGTACAATCTCGAATCAGACACTTAAAGCCTTGAGCATCTTCCAACATTTAATGAGAACATGGCAGATCTGAGGCCTAACTTGACACCTTTGTTCTATTTCCCTTAATGCCTTTAATTAAGAAAACAAAACTATCAACTTCAAATTTAGCAATCCAATTTAGCCAGTACCAATTGTCATTTGTGAAAAAATGTTCCAAACGTTTACCATCCCTCATCACAGATATAGGGAGTCAATGGCCGAGTGGTATTATCGCTGGACTGTTATTCCAGACACCCAGGTAATATTCTGGGGATTCAGGTTTGAATCTGGAATGAAGAGTCTAATGATGACCATGAATCCATTGTTGATTGTCGGGGTAAAACCCATCTTGTTCACTATCGACCTTCAGTGAAGGAAGCTGCAATCCTGGCACGGTGGTTCAGTGGTTAGCACTGCTGCCTCACAGCGCCAGGGACCTGCGTTTGATCCCAGCCTCAGGCAACTGTGCAAATTCCACACAGACATTTTCCCCGTGTCTGCGTGGGTTTCCTTCAGGTGCTCCGGTTTCCTCCCACAATCCAAAGATGTGCAGATTAGGTGCATTGGCCATACTCAATTGCCCATAGTGTTCAGGGATGTGTAGGTTAGGTGCATTAGTCAGGGGTAAACATAGGATAATAGGGTTGCTCCCACAAGTGGGCCGGTTTCTACACTGTAGGAATTCTATGGTCTATGGTGTAGGTTTGCTCGCTGAGCTGTAGATTTGATATCCAGACGTTTCATTACCTGGCTAGGTAACATCATCAGTGGCGACCTCCAAGTGAAGCGAAGCTGTTGTCTCCTGCTTTCTATTTATATGTTTGTCCTGGATGGGTTCCTGGGGTTTGTGGTGATGTCATTTCCTGTTCGTTTTCTGAGGGGTTGATAGATGGTATCTAGATCTATGTGTTTGTTTATAGTATTGTGGTTGGAGTGCCAGCCTCTAGGAATTCTCTGGCATGTGGTTGACTCTTAACTTCCCTCTGGGCAATTAATATTTAGCAACAAATGCTGCTCCAGCCAGTGGTGCCCTTGTTCCATTGAATGAATAAAACAAAAATCCTATGAATCCACTGCTGAGAGGTCTTGTCCTGATATTCTAGACCATGTCTGAAGAATTAGATTCTGGATGTAAGTTTGCTCATTGAGTTGGAATTGGAGAACTAGATTCTCCAACTAGCGGGAATAGTCTCTCTTCATGTACCTTACTTCTCTAAGTCCAGGTATTTTCTTCATCAACCTGTTCAGAGATGTTATCTCACACCTCCAGCAGGTGGCACTTGAACCCAGTCCTGCCTAGTGCAAGGACCCCTAGCTTCGGTAGGCCTAAAGTACAGGGACTCTTTGAGGCCTGGGTCACTTCGCAGAAGCGCTGTGTTTGAAAACCTCTTGTTCAGAAGATGAACTCTTTATGTAAGATGCTTTTATTCTTTATGTCACTAAAAATGGCATAAGGTTTGGCAACAAAACAATTTTCACTATCTTTCTAGGTGTATGTGACAATAAATAAGTTGCCATCCTAGTCTAGAGGTACGGACACTACCACTTCTCCACAATAATCCCTCTTCAAGAAGTCCGCATAAATAACATCTATAGGTATCCCCAAGATACTGTAGTCATACAGGCTTATCAGACATGACCTTACCCTTACAAATCTAAACTCTCTCTGATCATCTGTAAATTTCAAGTTTTTCACTCACTCTACTCATAAGCATGGACTCTAAAAATTTCTCAATAATTCCTTACATAGTCATGTGATATGTGCGATTTTCCAATCTAAAAGAACAGTTCCTAAATCCAGAGAATTTTAGAGAATTATGTTGAGAGCATCTGCAATTCTGTCATCCACTTCTGTTAAATCCGTGGAAGGGAAACTCATTAACACTATTGTTGTCTTCATTCCTGTTGTTTGGCTAGTGTTAATTCTGGTGCTCTCCTGATCTGTTCATTTCCATGGGATTACCTGAGTTCTGAGCTCTTCCTCCACTGCGAAACCTGATACAAAGTGAATGTCCAGTCTGTCTGCCATTTCTTTATTATCATTGACAATATTGCTGTCATCAATATTTTTCAAGACTCCTTTAATGTTCCCAACTGCAATGTATTTCTTTAAATAAAAATTATGTTGATTTTTGATACTCTGAGCAAGCTTCTTTTCATATCCTTTGTAGCTTACCATCTGTTTTGTCACCTTTGTACATTGTGTCTTTCCTATGTGCCAGGATCTGCATGTTTTTTTTTGCAATTTGAATGCTGTTTCATTTAGCTTTGCACTGTCTCTTAACTCTTTAGTCACCCCAGCCATTTCTTCTGGCAATTAGAACTTCAGGCCCTTAAGGGTGTAAATGTAAAATAAATTTATGAACACCGTCTTCTGATCTTGTCGTTGATACTGTGGGCACCTGGAATCTGAGCAACCATTTAGCATTTCACCTTTTCAAGGATGCTGAATTCAATCGTATTGCTGTTAAATACATTCCTGCACTGTTAGACTGTTAATTGGATATAACTCATTATTAATTCTAACATGGCAAGCACCCTCCCCCATTCAGCTTTAGAAAAGAAAGGAAGGAGGAAGAAGGAAGGAAAAAAGGGAATAAATAGAAAGAAGGGTGGAAAGAAAAGAAGGAAAGAAAGGAAGCCATGTCTTCTAACCAGAGGTCATCTCCGAAAACAAAATAGAAATGTTAGCAAAATGAAGAAAATCATAGCGCTAATAAGTTTCCCTTCATTGAGATTAATTGATTTGATTTGATATATTTTCACCCTAAGTACAGTGAAAAGCTTTGTTTGCGAGCAGTACAAGCAGATCACAGTAAGCAAGGACATATAAATCATAGGGTGCTTAGACAGAGTGAGACATACAGGTCACACTGCATAGGAGGTACACGAAGCAAGATCAACATTATTTGAAGTTAGAGAGTCCAAAATCAGTCTATAACGCCAGGGAACAAGCTGTTTTTGAATCTGCTGGTGTGTGTGTTCAAACTTCTGTATCTTCTGCCTGATGGAAGGGGTTGTAGGAGAGCATTACTGGGCTGGGAGGGATCTTTATTGATGTTAGCAACCTTTATGTGGCAATGAGAAGTGTAAATGGAGTCCATGGATGGGAGGTTGGCTTGCGTGATGGTCTGGGCTGTGAACACAACCTTCTGTAGTTTCTTATAGTCCTGGGCAGAGCGGTTGCTGTACCAGGCCGTTATGCACCTGTAAACGTTGGTGAGGGTCCTTATAGACATGTCAAATTTCCTAAGCTGCCTGAGGAAGAAGGGGCATTGTTGTATCTTCTTGAGTGTCGCATCTACGTGGGAGATCCAGGACAGGTTGTCAATTATCGTCACTATTAGCAACTTGACCCTCTCAACCTCCATCTCGTTGATCTAGATGGGGTGGGCGTGGGGGGGTTGTTCTCCTCCTTTCTTTCAGAAGCAGGTGACAAAATTGCAAGTGCCCTCATGATCATCTTATAAAATTCATGCACATCCAACGGGTCTCAGTCAGTCACCCTTTGTCCATTGCCTTACAAATGTTTCTCTTGAGGTACTTATCCAACTCCCTTTCAAAGGCCAGAATTAAATCTGCCTCTACCACACTCCAGATCCTAAACACTTGCTGCGTCGCAATTACTTCCATCACATCACCGCAGGTTCTTCTGTTGTTCACTCCAAATCATTCTCTTCTGCCAAAGGGAAATGTTTCTCCATTTGTACTCTCAAATCTACTGGTGTCATTCCTCTAAAGGATGTCAGTCTCACAGGAGACTATTTCATTATACACAGGATTTCATTAGATTGTATTGGATATATGGCACAGAAACTTGGCCCAGACACTAAAATGTACTGCATTCAAAAGATATTCAGTATAGTGTGACATAAAATGTTTCTGCACAAGATAAGATTTCATTGTGTTGGGGTAATATATGAGCATGGATATAGTTTTGACCAACTAACTGAAAACAAGTGAGTTGAAATAAATGGGTTATTTTCAGTTGGCAAACTGTAAGAGTGGAGTGCCACAGGGATTAGTGCCAGGATTGAAACTATTTACAATCAATATTAGTGACTTGGGATGAAGGGGCAGACTGTATTGTACTATCAGTAAATTAGGCTACTCAAGTAGGTGGAAAAGCAAGTTGTAAATAGTGCACAAGTCTGCCAAGTGTTGCAGCTAAGTTAAATGAGAGGGCTAAAGTTTGGAATATATTGTGGGAAAACATGATGTTATCCATTTTGGTGGAAGGAATAAAAAAGCAGAATGTAAACAGAAAGAGATTAGAAAACACTGCCTTCCATAAAAATAGGGAAATCTAAACACAACTATCCAGGACATTTGTGAGACCACTCCCGGAGTACTGTGTGCAGTTTTGGTCATCTGATTAAAGGAGACATATAGATATAGATAATATGGGAAGCAGTTCAGTAAGAGTTCTGTTAGATTAATTCCTGGGATGAAGGAATTGTCTTAAAAGAAATGGTTGAGCAGATTAGGCCTGTTCAAGTCTAGAAGAATGAAAGATGGAAAATTCTGACTGGGCTTGACAGACTAGATGCTAGGAGGATATTTCCACTCATGAAAGAAGCAAGAACTATGGGACACAATTTCAAAATAAGGGGTCTTCCATTTTAGATGGAAATGAGGAAGAGTTTCTTCTCTCTAAGAGTCACTATTCTTTGGAATTCTCTACTCCAGAGAACACTAGAACTTGGACTTTGAAAATATTCAATGGTGAATTCATCAGCTGTTTGATCTACAAGACAGCCAAGGGTGGCGAGGAGAAAGGAGTTGAGAATACAATCAGATTAATCATATTCATGTACGGCACAGCAGCTTGAAGGACTAAATGATCTATTCCTGCTCTTTTTTCTTATGTTCTGATGCTACCGTTTGCTGAAAATGAACTTCCTCCCATTTTTCTTTACCTACATCTATCTACCTGACAAAGAAGCAGCACTCCAAAAGCTTGTACTTCCAAATCAGTCATAAAAATGGGGTGGCACGGTGGCTCAGTGTTTAGCACTGCTGTCTCACAGCACCAAGGACCCGGGATCGATTCCCACCTTGGGCGACCGTCTGTGTGAAGTTTGCTAATTCTCCCTGTGTCTGTATGGGTTTTCACCCACAATCCAAAAATGTGCAGATTAGGTGATTTGGCCGAACTAAATTGCGCATAGTGTTAGGCGCATTAGTCAGGGGTAAGCGTAGGAGAATGGGTCTGGGTGGGTTACTCTTCAGAGGGTTGGTGTGGACTTGTTGGGCCAAAGGATCTGTTTCCATACTGTAGGGAATCTAATCAAATAAACCTGTTGGACTATAAACTGGTGTTGTGTGATTTTTAACTTTGTCCACCAGCACGTCGACATCACATCTATCATTATAATACTATTTCTCTTTCCTCATATTTTACTCATATATTGTCTAGCTTCCCCTTAAGTGCATTTTTACTGCTCTGTTCAACCACTTCTTGTTGGAGTGCGATCCACAATCTCACCATCTCTGAGTAAAGAAGTTTCTTCTTAGTGGATATTTTGGTGAGTACCTTACATTGGTGGCTTCATGTGACACTCTCATCCTCTTGGTATCCATGCTTTTAACACCTTTCACAATTGTTAATACCTGTACTAGGTTAACAGTGAACCCTCTCTTTCTCCAGAGAAAAAAGGAGACCCACCCAGCCTTTCTCAACTGTATACCCGCACTTTTCTGAATATCATCCTTGTACATCTTCTCTACGCCTTCTCCAACATAAAAAAAGGGATGGGGTGGGACAGAACAGGCTAGATGCGGAAAGAATGTTCCTGATGTTAGGGAAGTGCAGAACTAGGGGGTCACAGTCTAAGAATATGGGGTAAGCCATTCAGGACTGAGCGGAGGAAGAATTTCTACATTCATTTTGAACCTGTGGAATTCTCTCCCACAGGAAGCTGTCGGGGCCAGTTCGTCAGATATATTTAAGAGGGACCTAGACGTGGCCCTTGCAGCTAAAGGGATCAAGGGGTATGGAGAGAAAGTGGAAGTGGGATACTGAAATTGCGTGATCAGCCATGATCATATTGAATAGTGGTGCCGACTCCAAGGGCCGAATGGCCTACTCCTGTTTCAATGTGACTCCGGACAACTACTGCACAGTTAACTCCTAACTACCCTCATTCAGTTCTTCAGCAATTAGGGATGGTCAATAAATGCTAGTCTAGCCGACAATGCCCACATCCTGAAAATAAATCAAAACGACACATACAGTGAAGCAGCTTCCTACTATGTGCTTGCTGTTCTCACTAAAAGAACAAAGAACATGCAAAACAGTCTTTGTACAGTTTCTGGCACCAGTAAGCACCCCACTTATCAAGTCTCAGTAAATCTCCCATGCTGAGCATCAGCCAGTCGAGGAGATCTCTGTGTGATCTGGCAGATCTTGAAATGAATCTGCCACAAAGTATATTACTCCACTAAAGAAAAAAACAACCATAATGAAATGATGATGGATGGGAACAGCCTGTTTTGAATCTTAGTGCAGTATAGGTCTGGATGGAGTGCAGGGAAATGTGTTATATTCACCACTATACTGCAGCAGAAAGCAGTAGGTACCTGGTTTAGCTGCCAAATGTGTTTGAGGCTCACAAATGAATATCATAGAATCAGAGAAACCTTACAATGTGGAAGCAGGCCATTCAGCCCATTGAGTTCACACTGACCCTCTGAAGAGCATCCCACCCAGATCTGCCCCCCACCCCCCCCCCCCCCCCTCTCAATCCTAGTAATCCATGCCTAATCCACCTAGCTTGCACAGCCCTGGACATAATGGTCAATTTAGCATGGCAATTCCACCAAATCTGCACATCTTTGGACTGTGGGAGGAAACTGGAGCACCCAGAGGAAACCCGCACAGACGTGGGGAGGATGTGCAAACACCACACAAACACAGTCATCTGAGGGTGGAATTGGACCTGGGTCCCTGGCATTGTGAGGCAGCAGTGCTAACCACTGAGCTAGCGTACCATCATCATATAAGGCACAATCCTAGAGTGTGCAGTCTGAAACACTTGTTGTAGGTTGTCAAATGCAACATGAAAATTCAAGGCATGCAAATTAAACAATAGTAAATATCTAAAGCAGGAATGACTTCATTAGTAAAATATATTAGCAAATATTATATTAGCTATGCTTATGGACACCTTTAATGGCAAGTAGCCAAATGAATCTTCAAGTATCCATCACAGTACGCTGACTTCTGTAACCTTATCTATGTTTCAATTATCGTTGCAAGCACAGAACGTGCCCATCCAGCCCTCATACCCATATCAGCTCTTCAAAAGAGCTACACAATAAGCCCCACACTCCCTGCTCATTCTTCTCATTTTCACTTTTCAAGTGTATGGTTATTATAGCTAGAGAAATTTCTGTTATGTCCATCTGAACTTTGATATAGGATTTCCATTAGCTCTCAGAGACTGTATCATTATAGGTTTCCATAAATGATTACGCAATTTGTTCATCTTTAAGTGGAAAGAATTGACAGCAGATAGGTATCAATTTGGCCCTTTCATCGCTTTGTACAATGTCACTCAATTATGGCCCTTCCATTATAGTTTCTTGACGTTGTAACCCACCCTTACCCATCCCAACCCCAGGCAAGATCTTTCCTCACACTAAGATCTTTTCTATAAAATCTTACTTTTGTTTCTCAATTTCTAGCTCCTTGTATTACTTTTCATTTTATTAAATTGATCACCCTGCTCTCTCTTTTTGAATAATTCCCCTGTTCTTCTTTATTCTGTTCACTGGTTTCCACGCCCACCATTATTTGGAACTTTCTTTTATTCATTTATGGGATGGGGATTACACAGGCTCCATCCAGCATTTATTGTACATCAATAATTGCCCAGAAGGCAGCTCAGAGTCAACCATTTCACTATGGGTCTGGAAGTCTCAGGTAGGCCAGAGGGGGTAAGGATGGCAGATTCTGTCCCAAAAGGACAATAGTAAACCAGATGGGTTTTTTCCCTGACAATTGTTCTCAGTCATCATTAAACTCATATTTCCAGATTATTATTGAATTCAAATTCCACTATCTGCCATAGTGGGATTTGAACCAAGTCCTCAGAACATTGTCTAGTCTAATGATAACACCACAAGGCCATCAATCACCTTAGTAAAGGGAACAAAAGTAGGCTAATAAGGCCATTGAGTACTCCCTGGTATTCAATACAATCATGGCTGATCGAACACTTCAATGCATTTCACACACCCATAGCCCCATTACCCTGTATGCTATTGGTAATCAGAAATCTATCAACTTCTACCTTAAAAGACACTCAAAGGTTGAAATACAGCCTTCTGCAGTATAGAATTCCAAAGGTTTACAACCCTCTGAGTAAAATAAATTCTCTTCATCTTCGACTGAAGTGGCACCTTCCCTCACTTTTCCATTGTGCTTCCTAGTTCTAGTCTTATCAACCAGAGAAAGCATCTACCCATATCTTCACTATGTATCCCTTTAACTATTTAATAAGGTTCAATGAGATCACATCTCATTCTTCAAAATCCTACTGAATACAGGCCACTTTTGCCCAATCTCCCTTCATAGGTCAGTCCCGCCACTCCAGAACCAAATCTGGGGAACCTTTGTTGCACCCCCTCGATGGCAATAATATCTCTGAGATTGTACCTGGAATACTGTGTGTAGTTTCACTCTAACCAAGCGCTTATACAATTGAAACAAGACCTCATGACTCCTGTACTCAAATCCTCTTGTGATAAAGGCTAACTTTCCATTAGCCTTCCTAATAACCTGCTGCAAGATTACCAATGTCCCTGTGTATATCTATGTTTCCCAAACTCTTACCATTTAAGAAATACTCTGCACACCCATACCTCCTACCAAAGTGGATAGCCCCACATTTTTCCATATTATATTCCACCTTCATGCTCTTGTCTATTCACTAAGTCTACCCAATTACTCCTCATGACACATATTACCACATACCATCTGCACATTTGGAAGTAATACATTTGGTCCCCACTTCCAAATCTTTAAATACATCAAGAACAGCTGGAGACTACATGCTGATCCTTATGGTATCCCACGAGTCATTCTTGCCAACATGAGAATGACCCATTTATTCCTATGCTCTGTTTTCTGTCTGTTAGCCAATCATTGATACATATTAGTTCATTACTTCCTATCCCATGAGCTCTAAATTTTATAATTAGCTTCCTGTAAAGACTTTATCAAAAGCCTTCTGAAAAACCAAGTAACTATGTTCATCAGCTCTCTTTTATCAACTTTGTTATAGTAACATAATCAAAAACAGGTTTGTCAAACATAATTTCCCATTTGCAAATCTATGCTGACCATGGACCAAATAATGCCAATGTGTAGTTATCATATCCTTCACTTACTTATTTGTTCATGGGATGTGGACATCACTGGCCCAACCAGCATTTGTTGACCATCCCTAACTGGATTGAGTTGTTTTGTCCCCAGTTGAGATGCAAACACATTGCTGTGGGTCTGGAGGTACACATAGACCAAGCAAGGTAAGGATGGCAGATTTCCTTCCCTAATATACATTCATGAACCAGATAGGTTGTTACGACAATTGTTTATATGTTTGTGATAGCTTTTTTTTCACCACTTCCAGACTTTTATTGAATTCAAATTTCACTACCTGTCACAGTAGGATTTGAATCCATGTCCCCAAACTTTAACCTAAATCTCTGGCTTACTAGGTTACTGGCACAATCACTTTCCCATTTGCTGTCAGTGTCAGGAAACCCGAATTGCTCCTCAATTTATTTTTTTTTTTAAACTCATTAGTAAACCTTTCTTTAACCTGCCAATCGCATTCTTATTCTTCAGTGCCCAACTATCTCTGCTTAATTATTGTCAAAAAGCTGGATGACCACATTGAATAGGTATCCAAGGCAAAACAAAAGAATGACAACATTAAATTTCACTCACCTACAAAATGAATAATATCGGGAGATTTTAATTCCACCCCCACCCCTAAAATAAATTATAAGTTAAAAAAATGTGTGGGGGTGGGTAGAATTTATGAAAAATGTTCTACAGAACTTCCTCGATCAGTATGTTCTCAGACTATCTAAGGGGCCATTGTTGGATTTAATGTTGGGGAATCAGCCAAAGTATCTGTGGGGGAAATACTTGGGTAATAGTTATCCTCATTTCATAAGGTTTAGATTAGTAATGAGAGGAACAATTTAAAGCAGGATCTAAAGTAAAGTTGCCAACTGTCCACTGCATTTTCTGGAATTGTCAATTAATCACCTGGACAACACTGAACAAAGCAGAATTAAAATCACAGGGGCATTAAAAACTTATTTCTCTTGAATATTTTTGCTTATTTGTTTAGGAAATATTGGAGATATAAAAACATAACTTTGTAAGGTCATTATAAGCGGGTCATCACTTCTGGAAGCCTTCAGGAACAATCTCAGATCTAATGTTACACACAGCTTTAGGTCCTGATGTTATGTGAGACATTAGTGGTGGCTTCAGATCTGACCACCACTCTCAGTGCCCTTGCATGCACATTCCTCCGGGTGAGACAGCCAGCCCACTCTGTAACCTACATGGGGCACCCAGATTCTGACCCCACCTCCCATCTGCCAAACAAATATTTTGAGATAAACCCCTTGGACTCTGGGCCTCAGCATAAACTCAACTCCCAGTCCTCCTGGCCTCAAGGTGAAGCCCAACACAGTCTGGGTTGGAAGGACTGTTATTCAAAACTCTTATTTCTCCATTTTTCTAATGTATTGCTGGACTTTTTATTTCTTTACTTTTATCATTTTTCCCCTCAGAATTTGTACTTAAGAACTGATACCTAGGTACCTTTGCACCTAAGATGGTGCCATAAGTGGCGACTTGTAAACTTTATTGTCACATGTGAATACATGTGACAATAAAGCTAATTCTAATACTAAATCCCTGGGAAGCTTCTAATGATCTCAGAATGCCTTTGAGCCCTGATTTGAGAATCACAGGACCAAGATGCAGCAAAGAATAAAGTACAAAGATGATCAACGTGTGTGAAACACGGCTGTGTCCTAGCCCCCATCCTATTTAACATCTTCTTCTCTATGCTCCTGCCTTGTACCGCCCCCACAGATACAATACCAGGTTAGACAGCAAGTTCCACACTGTCCAGACTGAAAGTCATGAGAAGACTATAGCACGCCTCGATAAGAGAACTTTGATAATGCCATGTTAGTCACCCAAATGGAAACTTGGTTACAAAATACTCTTCAATTGTTTTGTTTCTACTCCACATACTACCTCACCAGGTTAACATATTCTCTTCTGTACCTGAAATAATATTTATTGGTAGACTTCCCCTAGTTATCCTTTATCATCAATAACTCACTTGTATGGTGCTTTAATATCAAAAAATGCCTCCTCGCACAAGTACAGGTGCCAATTCAAAGAAGGAAAGTTTGAGAGGAGTGATCAGATGTTTGAGAAAACAGGTGGAGAAAGGCAATGATGGCAATTTAACTATTTACAGCTTAGGGGGAGGTAATGGCCTTGTGGTATTATCACTGGGCTGTTAAGCCAGACACCCAGGTAATGTTCCGAGGTTCCAGGTCTTACCCCACCATGGCAGATGGTGGAATTTGAATGTAATAAAAATCTGGAATTAAGAATCTAATGATGACCCCATGAATCCATTGTCAATTGTTGGAAAACCCTGTTTGGTTGCTAATGTCCTTTAGGGAAGGAAACTGCCATCCTTACTCAGTCTGACTCAAGGCACTGGTTGGCTCTTAACTGCCCTCTGGGCAATTAGGGATGGCCATAAATGCTCGCCAAGAATGAATGAATAGAAAAAAAAAACTGATATAGCACCTTTCATGAAATGAAATGTTCCAAGTCACTTCATACATGCAATGCAAAACAAAACAAGACACTGATTCACATAAGGCGATATTAAGTCATGTGGCCAAAAGCTTTATCAAGGATGGCTTTAAGTAGTGTCTAAAGGAGGAAAGTGAAACGTAGAGGCAGAGGAAGGGAATTCCAAATGGAGCCAAGGCATCTGAGAGGGTTGTGGGACTGGAGGAGATTATAGAGATGGGTGAAGCAAGACCATGGTGGAATTTAGACATAGGATGGGATTTTAAAATCAAAACTTTGTTTGATCAAGAGCTGATGTAAATCAGCAAACACGGATGTGACAGGTGAATGGGACTTGATAGATTAATTCATGGCCTGCAGCATTTTGCATATAGACTGTGGGAGACTGCATTGGAATAGTCGAGTCTAGAGGTAATAAAGGCATGAATGGTTGGGGGGGGGGGGCGACGAGGTTAGGCAGATGAAATCAGGTGATGTGGTAGGTGGAAACAGTCTTAGTCTGGATGTAATAGGAAGCTTATTTTGGGATTAAATATGACCCCAGATTTTGAACAGACTGGTTTACTCACAGACTGTTGCCAGGGTGATGAATGAAGTCTGGAGCTAGGTATTGAAAACAATAGCTTCGGTCTTTTTAATATTATTAACAGCAGGAAAACTTCGCTAAACCCAGCATTGTGAAAAAGGGAGGTGCCTTGAAAACGTTAGGGAATCCCAGAGATAATGGTGTGGGATCGAAGAAAGAAGATTTAATGTGATTCTGATTGCAATGAGATGGACAGGAATAAAACCAGTGGAAAGCAGTTCCACTAAGCTGGATGACACTATGGAGACATTGGAAAAGGATCGATGGTCAATCATGTCAAGCCTGCAGTTAGGTTGAGAAAAGCAAGGAGGAAAGCTTACCTTTGTCACTTTGTCTCCTTGATCGGAGAGAAATATCCAAAGGCAGCTGATGGCACGGAAGCATTGTTGAGGCAAAAGCCAGATAGTGGTGGAAATACATCGCATGAGGTGCGAATCATCATAGTAAAAGTCTCTTCAGAGAATAGAGAGAGATAATGCATCTCAGTCACGTTAGTGAGTTTAAACCATGAAAAGTTGTGCCTATGGTGTTTGAAGTTGCGGGTTTTTCCACAGACATCAAGTATGTTATGTTACAGCAGTAATTCACTCCAAACACTGAACAATGACTGGCCTGATACTGTTGCTTGGAAACGGGCTAGAAGCTAAGTGCCTTCTAAAAGAAAAGGGTTGTACTTGGAAAATTATCTGTAAAACTGAAATGTTCTCCCTGCAGATTGTTCAAGAGGCTTCAGGCATTTATTGTACAGCAGCTCAGATCATTCAGAGACCCAAAGGGAAATAACAAACATTATTGCCAGAAAATTCTGTCATGATGTTTCATCTTATCCTTTGGAGAAAATAGTGAAGAGGTCCAGATTTCAGGACTCAGTGAAGTGCTGCCAGTAATTGCTGCGAGCATCCTCACACTGTGTGATATCAGCATGCAATGAGTCTTTACACGTCTGCCCTCGAATGTCCTTTACTTAAAGGGGAAACGTGCCCTTTCCTTTTTCACAAAAACAAAAGATTCAAGGAAAAAAAAAACAAGAAAATATAATAAAACCTGAACTGTTTGGATACATAAATTAAAGCCATGCTAGTCTTTTATATAATGGACCAGTACAATTTGGGGCATTTTGAGGTGTTGAAGGAGGAGCCTGAACAGCATTGTATACACAAATCTGACACTTGGCTTAACACAATGCTGTCTAGATTGTATATGTTTCATTGCCAATTGTACACACAAATGATATAAACTGGGCAAGTTTTGTGAGCACATAAATACTAATTGATCAGCACAAACACCGTCACCACATACTGACAAACAGAATCCATTAAATGTAGTGGAACCTGATTTTCATGCTTTGCTTGGCACTGAAGAAAACAAAAACTCATCCAACAAAACTCACGCATTAACTTCCACAGCCATACATCAGCAAAGGATTTAGTCTCCCTCAGGGGCTCAGGAGGCATATTTACTGCCTGATAGGGTACAACACCATACTGTTAGTGAAATTACTAGTCCACAAACGAGCTACATAGTCTCATCTGGAATTGCAATCAAGCTCTTGCAATGTGTAATCATTGCCACCCCAATTTAGAAATTGTGGCTCCTGATTGCCATCTACTGATTATCACTGGTAAGTGCATATGGTTAGATGTCAGATTAAAGTAGGATTGGTCCCAGCTGTGATAGCACGCACAGATGAAAAGGTTGCCAAAACTCTCTGATTGAGCACCACATTAACAATTGTTATTTAGGCAAGGTGCTGAAAGATTTCCAGCACCTGTGGAGCCTACTCCAACATGGGTGCCCGTCTTCAGGAAATCAGCTTTGGAAAAGGAGGAAAAAGGAGAAACGAAGAATACTTGGACCATTATCCTGTTAAAATAAAACTTTTAAGCTTTATACCTCAAATGAAAATATGATTCTATGAAGTGCTCTTTTCTGATGTTACTGGGTTCGAAAGGAAGTTTTCCTAAAATCAACTTCAAGAACAGCAGATGCATTGGAAATGATAGCAAAAACAGTCAAAATGGCAGCAACAATAATAACAGCAATATCTTCAACAGCAGCAGTGATAAACACAGCAGTAACAGCAATGTCTAAACAGAACTGCTTAGATAAGGTGGGGCAAGATTTTTAACTTGATATATCAACAATGATGATAGACATATAAATCACCCCCTCCTCATCACATGGCTCACAAAAACACCTAAACTATGACCACAGGAATCAAAGTTAAAAATCACATAACACCAGGCTTGGAAGCACTAGCTTTTGAAGCGCTGCTCCTTCATCAGGTGATTAATGCTTCCAAATAAACCTGTTGGACTATAACCTGGTGTTGTGTGATTTTTAACTTTGTACACCCCAGTCCAACACCAGTGTCTCCAAATCTCAGGAATCGACATGCTGTACATTACGCGATCAAGACGGCACTTGACCCAATCAAAGTTGGCTTCCTGAAATCTGCAGATGCTAATATAATCATCAACAGAAGCAAGCACTCGTCCCAACTGAGAGCATTGAGGTGAGACCTGGAGGCAAGGCCCAGCCCAGTCCAGTCTGGAGAAGAGACAAAGTGAGGTCTGGAGGACTGGGTTGGAAGGACTGTTATTAGATTAGATTACTTACAGTGTGGAAACAGGCCCTTCGGCCCAACAAGTCCACACCGACCCGCCGAAGCGCAACCCACCCATTCCCCTACATTTACCCCCCCTACCTAACACTACGGGCAATTTAGCATGGCCAATTCACCTGACCTGCACATCTTTGGACTGTGGGAGGAAACCGGAGCACCCGGAGGAAACCCACGCAGACACTGGGAGAATGTGCAAACTCCACACAGTCAGTCGCCTGAATCGGGAATTGAACCCGGGTCTCTGGTGCTGTGAGGTAGCAGTGCTAACCACTGTGCCAACGTGCCGCCCACTATTCTGAACTTTTTATTTATTCCTATGATTTTGTACTTTTGTACCCAGTCTACGTTTGATATCTACCATAGCTCCTGTCTGTTTGGTAAAAAATAAAGCCCTCATGAGCTTGAAAGATCCACTGACAACTTCACAAAGCAGAATGACACCCAGCATGGACAGAATTACAGCTACTAAAAGCAAAAATTGCTGAAAAAGTTCAGTAGGTCTGGCAACATCCGTGAAGAGAAATCAGAGTTAATGTTTCAGGTCCAGTGACCCTTCCTCAAAACTGCATCCGTAGTTCTTGGTTTTTATTTGGAATTCCTGCCAAACTGCTAAAGCTCAGAAAGTCCCAAATACTGCCACATCTTCACAGCCTCTGTCTTCTTGTGTTGCAAGAAGCAAAACTGATCACAGTACATAACAACTGAGGAGGAGAGCCACCAGAATGCATACTTTCACCAAGCTACTAGAATCAACATTATTAGGGTAATTGCTCACCTCTTCCTTGAGACTTTTCCCTGCTCGGTGCTCTCCAACTACAAAGCTGAAAAAGGTGAATACCTTTTTTAAGAGCTTCCATTTTACTGAAGACACTTCAGGTCAATCCACGTGCATAAAGATTTTCTGAAAACTCCACCAGCATTTTTGTAGCTGTGACAAAAATCTATCACAGCAGCAGTGATAGAATTTTGCTGATTATTTCAAAATATTGGGAACTAAATAAAACAATAGACAATATTCCTTTTAAAAAAATCAAATTGGCAGATCTCCCAACGTTAATGTTCCTTTTAAAGAAACTTCAGGATCTGGATCTGGACACATCTGCATACAAAACAGTCAGTTGTAGCTTGAGCCATTTTCTAACTGAATACCAAGTTTCAATGAAATCCACTCATGCGCAGGCAGTGGGCTACTGGTTTATACTACTCAACTATTAATTCAGAGCCCCAGATAACATCCCAGGGACCTAGATTGGAATCCTACCAATGACAGATGGTGGATTTTGAAATCAATAAATATCTGGAATAAAGAATCTAATGATGGCCATGAATCCATTGCAGATTGTCAGAAAACCCCGTCTGGTCCACTAATGTTCTTTAGGGAAGGAAACTGCCATCCTTAACTGGTCTGGCATACACGTGACTCCAGACCCATAGCCCATATGGTTGACTCTTACCTGCCCTCTGGGCAATAAATGCTGCCTAGCCAGCAATGCCATTATCTTGTGAATGAATAGAAGAAACAAAAATATTGTTTACCAAGACAAGATGGAAGAAAACATTACTTCCAAACGTATTCAATGGTGGAGGAAAAACAAAGGCAACAAAAGACATTGTAACAATTACAGTGGGATCTCATTCCTTGCAATATTAATTTGATTTGTTATTGTCACATATACTACCCTTACAAATCATGTCTTACATAAGCGAACGAGTATAACCCCAGTTATACTCTCTTCCATTGGACAGAGGTTTTGAAACACATCAAAAAAATTCAAGAATCCCTCCTTCCCCACTGTTATCAGACTTATGGATGGAACTCTCATATATTATAGCTGATCTTTCTCTACACCTTCTCTGTAACACTATATTCTGCATTCTGTTCTATTACCCTGATGTCCTTATGATTTGTCTGGTTAGCACACAAACAATACTTTTCATTGTATCTCAGTACATGTGGCAATAACAAATCAAGTATTGGAAAGGTCTTTGCTACATTGCAAAATGAAAAATATCCAGAAGTACAGTCCAGTTTCCACGCTGGCAGGTTGATAGTGGATCTAACCATCTCCATATGCTAGCTACAAGGTAGTGAAACAGGAGATACCTCTTTAACAAGATCTGAGAAAGCAAGTTCAAGTATTCAACACAATCAGCATGATGGAACTCCACAAGATCTGTGGAAATTGACTGTCTACCAATGCTAAGTGAAAGGGAGGACTGCAGATGCTGGAGTTTAGAGTCGAGAGTGTGGTGCTGGAAAAGCACAGCAGGTCAGGCAGCATCCGAGAAGCTGGAAAATCAACATCTCAGGCCATTGCTGCTCAGTCTCAACCACTCCTTTCATGGCATCAGGCAATGCATTGAACAGTTTGATAGCACATCTGAAAGTTCAGAATGAAGAATGGAGTGAAACTGGATTGTATCATGGCTGCTATTATATTTGGCCTCTTCATGTCCATGCTCCTCACCTGTACCTCCCCTGCAGATATGGAAGGAATTTATCTGAATAACGGGTCAGATTCAAGCTCCACACTCCGTCCAGTCTAAATGCAAAGACACAAATAACAGTACACTGTGATCAAAGAATTCGTTTATGCTGATGATGCTTTACTAGTAGCAGTTGGAGCTAAATGACCAAGAGGACACCCAAAGTTCAGTTTCATGGCTGCTCGCTCATATAAGGCCTTAAACACTAACTTTCTGACTTGCCGTTATGCCATAACACTGTATACAAATTGAAAATGCATCGAGATCTTGGCAAATAATTCAGAAATGCAAATCTGCTGTTTTAAAATATACCAAAAGCTGATGACAGAAGAAAATGGCGACATCATGCATGGGTTGGTATGTGCCACAGTGATGATCAGTGACCATAATGTCTTGGCAATAGGCACTAAACACCAAAACCAATCAAGTTTTGAGAAGATTTGTAGCTCAGCTTGAGGTTCTGGATGTAGGTTTGCTCACTGAACTATTGAAGGTTCATTTCCAGACGCTTTGTCACCCTACTAGGTAACATCTTCAGTGGGCCTCAGGCAAAGCACTGCTGATAAGCCCTGCTTTCTATTTATATGTTTGGGTTTCTTTGGGTTGGTGATGTCATTTCCTGTGGTGAAGTCACTTCCTGTTCTTTCTCACCGGAGGTGGTAGATGGGGTCTAACTCGATGTGTTTATTGATAGAGTTCCGGTTGGAATGCCATGCTTCTAGAAATTCTTGTGCGTGTCCTTGTTTGGCTTGTCCTAGGATGGATGTGTTGTTCTAGTCAAAGTGGTGTCCTTCCTCATCCGTATGTAAGGATACTAGTGAGACAGGGTCATGTCTTTTTGTGGCTAGTTGGTGTTCATGTATCCTGGTGGCTAGTTTTCTGCCTGTTTGTCCAATGTAGTGTTTGTTACAGTCCTTGCACAGTATTTTGTAAATGACATTAGTTTTGCTTGTCTATATGAGATCTTTCAAGTTCATTAGCTACTGTTGTAGTGTGTTGGTGGGCTACCATGATGCCAAGGGGTCTGAGTAGTCTGGCAGTCATTTCCAAGATGTCTTTGATGTAGGGGAGAGTGGCTAGGGTTTCTGGACGTGTTTTGTCTGCTTGTTTGGGTTGGTTGCTGAGAAATCAGTGGACTGTGTTCATTGGGTACCCATTCTTTTTGAATATACTGTATAGGTGATTTTCCTCGGTGCTGCAGTGTGTGGTGGATTATTGAAATAATGTTCTGATGCTGCTTCATTTGTGGATGTTGGAATGATTGCTTCTGTAGTTCAGTATTTGATCTGTATGTGTTTTCCTGTAGACGCTGGTTTGAAGTTCCCCATTGGCTGTTCGCTCTATCGTGACATCTAGGAATGGCAGTTTGTTGTTGTTTTCCTCCTCTTTAGCGAATTTTATGCCAGTACAATGAACCTTCCAGCTCAGCCAGCAAACCTACATCTATTAAGTCATTTACTAATAAAGGATTCTTTTTCCTTGATCAATACAGGTTTTTCTTTAAAACAAGATGCACATCCCCTTTCTCTGTATGAAACAATTCATTATTAATACATCCCTATTTAGATCAACTATAAATCATAATATCCTGAGGCATTTTACCAAGTAAAACCACCTGAGTATGTGTGTTTAATCTGGCAGCAAGAAAAACCAAATCACTTCTGATGCACTGCCCAAAGAGTTTAAATTGATAAATCACAATATTTTATTTAGTAAGCTAAAACATCCAGTTAGCAATTCTAATTGGAGCTGGAGCAATCTCTGAGAGACATATTATCCAAGAGATTCATTTTGGAGAAGTCAGTGTCTAGCTGCAAGTCCCTGGATTATGATTTGATTATAAAGCTCAGTGCATTACGATCCACAATCTTAAAAGGGGCACTTTCCCCTTCACTGTTTGATCACACAGCATTGCCCTTTGATGTGAAGGGCACTGCTTGTCACTGGCCACTCGGGTGCTTAATTTCTTCCTGGTGGTGGAAATTTGAATAAAGATTCGTGCACCTTGTGTCTTTCACTGTGTCTCACACCTGCACACACACAACATGGGTGCTGGGGGAAAATATAAGCACTACTGCAGTTAGGCGGTAGTGTGGGTGTAAAGTAAAAAAGTATAGAAACAGGAGATTAGATTCGTAAAAAAATATAAAAGGACACTTCCTTCATTACAGGAATAGTGGAGCAGATGTTCATCATCAGCATCACAGTGAGATCACAGGCAGTTGTGTCAAAATGCAGTGTACAAATTGCAATTGTATTGAAATCTTGAGAAATAATCTAAAAATGCAAATCTGCTGTTTTAAAATACATTGATGAAAGCACTGCTTGAGGAAGCAACTGGGACAAAAGTAAATGTGAACATTCACTGAGTGAACCCAAAATGTCAGCCCAACAAACATGACAGAATCGAAGGGAATTAGCATGATAATAGATTAAAATTGGATAATAAGACTATTAAAAATTAGCAGAGAAACCCTGTAACACTGTATTCTCATCTTTTCTAATAATTAACCTCCTAAGAAGAGGAATATGCATGGTCAGAAGTGACATTTAACGTAGTGGGAATCGGGGAAGGCTAAAGCTTGCACCAAACAGAATGCTAGAAGCAGCCAAATTAAACATAAACAAGTTAGGTGAAAGGAAAACTCACTTTTAGATTCCAGTCAGTTTCCAAAAATAACTATCGCTTGTTAAGAGGGAAGACACCTTTTAATTTTAAACCAAAATTTCTATTTTTTAATCCACAATTAAGTCATTATTTAAAATGTGTCTCAAATATTATCAATCTGTTCTCATGTTCAGCCTTAAAACCTTCACTCCAGTCATTTATGTTTTGAATTCTAACTATTATATACAAATCTCCTAATGGTTGCAATAAAAATAGGCATGGTAACTTCTCTAACACATCATGTTCCTTTTCACATTGTACCTTTCATCTTTGCTTCAGGATTAAAGTTACAATAAAAGTCAGGGATTAACTGATGCAATAATTGTGACATGAACCAGAAAATCCACATACCACAGGAGTCAAGGTCATGCCATGCTCATAGTTCAAAAGATATTATTTTACAGGTGTTTGCAAAATCAACAAGTTAATGATGAGTTTGCCTACTGATTAACGTAACCTGATTCCCCGATGCATGGAATCACAGAGTACAGAAGAGGATCATCTATCAGAGTCTGCACTGATTAATAAAAATGAACTGGTCCACTTTCCAGCACTTGGCCCATAGCCTTGAACTTTATGACATTTCACGTGGTCGTCCAAGAACTTTTTAAAGACTTTCCCCTTTGACCAGCCTCCCAGGCAGTGCATTCCAGATTCCCACCATCCTCTGAGTGAAAAATTTTTTTTCAGAGATTAGATTAGATTCCCTATAGTGTTGAAACAGGCCCTTCGGCCCAACAAGTCCACACCGACCCTCCAAAGGGTAACCCACCCAGACCCATTTCCCTCCGACTAATGCACCTAATACTATGGGCAATTTAACATGGCCAATTCATCTTTGGATTGTGGGACGAAATCGGACCACCCGGAGGAAACCCACGCAGACACGGGGAGAGTGTGCAAACTCCACACAGTCACCCGAGGCTAGAATCGAACCTGGGACCCTCGTGCTGTGAGGCAGCAGTGCTAACCACTGAGCCACCGTGCCACCCTAATGTTTTCCTCAAATTGCCTCTGCCTTTCACCTTAAAATTATGCTCCTTTGTTAGTGACCCTTCAACAAAGGGGAATCGCTGCTATCTATCTGCCCTGTCCATGCTCTTCAATCTTGCATACCTCAAACCAGATCCCGTCTCAGCCTTCTCTGCTCTAAAAAAAAAACCTGAGTTTATCCAGCCTCTCTTCATGGAGAAAGTACTCCAGCTCAGGCAATATTCTGGTGAATCTCCTCAGCAACTCTCCACTACAATGGCATCCTCCTCCACTGCCTCGCCGCCATCTACCTCAGACCCAATCAACATTGAAGGTGCCACTCTTCAGGCACCATCTTTCACCACTGGCCAGTACTCCTCCACCTCCACCTCGCCACCACCTGTGCCAGACCCACCAACATCAGAGTCACATCTGTCACCGCTGGGCCCACCTCAATGTAAAGTTCCAACATGACCGCCCTGCTTTTATAATCTTGACTACCCTATGAAACAGTCATGCCGCCTTCAGGGATCTGTGCACAACCACTGCAAGACTCCCCCCCCCGTTCCTGAGTTTCGTGGTGATCTGCCATTCACTGAGTCCTCCCTTGCCTTGTTACTTATTCCAAAGTGTAACTTTAATGTAACTGCATTTTTCAAAAAGTTCATAAAATCATCATTGAAAGCCTGAACATGCACCAGCGGATGCGGATTAAACCCTCAGCTTAATTCAAATGTTCTCTGCTTGTACGTAAACAGGCAACATGGTTTTCAAGGTGAAGTTGTTTTTAAGACAGTACTGGTTTAGAACAATGTTGAAACATGGGTCTTTTTTTTAAAAACATGAAATAATAAATCAATGTTAAATTTCAATGAGAGATCATTGTCATTCAATTCTCCCGAGACCATGCATCACAGTAAATTAATGCATATGTAAAAGTGACATTTTTCACCGTTGGTCCTAGTGGCCCGGAGTTTGCTGTAGCAATGACAGCAAAGCCAATCAACATTTGCCGTTATTACTTCATTGAAACCAACAGCAACACACGTACCATGATTCCAGCTGCAATCAAACCAGGTAGGTAACATAGCCTTGGGGTTCCTAGTCACAACTAAACTGAATAGTATTCATCCCCTGACTATACTAATCCCAATCAGTACCATAGCTACTCACTATCCCCCTTACTCCCTCACTGGAACAGCCTCCTTTTACCATAGAGCCTAGACTTTGTTCTCATGCAAACTTCAGTCACATCCTAGGCTTTGATATGTTGAAATTGAAGTAAATCATGATAAAGTAACTGATCACATGACCCTAAAGACAACAAATCTAGAGTAGTCCTTCTCCTATTTCAATCCACGATTATGATGCAGAATAACAATATGATTTGTAACAAATAAAAACTTGAAGTCATAAATTAGTTCAAAATAAATAAAAAGGAACAACTTATTTCACCCCTCCCCTGAATTCCCATTCACCAAATTCTCAACTTACCATTCTGCTTATGATGGAATCAGTGTTTTGATTTGAAATACCTCACCCTCATTTCCAAATCCTTCCATGGACTTGTCCCTCGCTCTCTTGAATCTTAGCCAACCCCAGAGGTATCCAAGATAGCTACACTTTTCAAGTTCTGATCCATTGTGCATTCTCAATTATTATCATTCTATCAAAGATGGCAGTCTCCAGATGTCTCTGATTCCTTCCCACAGCTCTCTCCTTCACCCTATTCCTTTATGGTATACCTGAAAACCTTGGACTACTTTTTGACCATCTTGCCCATCATCTCTCATGTGATTCAGTATAATATTGTGTCTGCAAAGTTTGGTGTGAAATTCCATGGGTCTTTTCATTACATTACAAATTGAGGACAATAGCATGGATTTCAATCCACTCCTACTGAGCACTGTACCTAACTCAGCATTAACTGGGATTCTGGAGACCACATCTCAACTAGTGAGAAAATAGAAAGGAGATACATTGATAGAGTAGCAGTTTAGGTACGCTGTTTACCAGATTAGAGGGAATTTTGCTTTGAGTCACCAAAGGTCCAGGAAATTCAGGAGAAATTTCCACACCAAACAAATGTCAAGAATGTGTAACGTAGTAGTTGAGACAAACACTGGTTCTCAAATAGAGGTCTGCAGTAACTTCATTAGAATGCAAAAATCTGAATACATACATAGCACACTTTACACAATCATAAAAAGATAACATGACAATCCAAAGTAGGAGTCAAATAGATGAAAAAACTTTCACTTGACCATCTTTAATTTTTCTTTCAAAGATCAAAATTACAAGCTCAAGAACCACAATTTTCAGATCCATATCATCATTTTATAACACACTTCCATATGCAAGTTTAACTTAACACGACAACTATAATTATTCCAGGAATTATTTCAAGTCCCAATTCATTGCAAATAGTGCATAGCTCATAAAATAAGACAAGGATTTCTGAGAGGTAAAATCAAATTGCAACATTTCAACTTTCCTTAAAGATGGCCAAAATTTCTAAAAACAAAAGTTTAAAAAATGTCAGTAACAACCATGCCAAAAGAGACAAACCACAAAGAACCTTATTGTATAGCACCCTTATCATCCTGCACAGATACGGTTTGTGAAATATAACCTTTTCGAGTGAGCATGAGGGACATCTTCCTCCTAAAATACACAAAGGTGTTACTTGCTCATTGCTTAGAAAAGATCTGGTATACAAAAAGACACTAAGAACCAGGCTGTGTAAAGGTCACAACCCAATGGACACTGACCAAGACAGGTTTTTCAACACTGTGAATCAAATCATCTTTCTCAAGACTCTATTCTCCACTTTCCTGTTCCTGAAGATTTTCTTTACCATTTCCAGCAGAATGCTCCAGTTCCTGCTCGTCTTGCCCACCTTTCGTCTTGGCTTCCTTTGCATCTGATGACTCCTTTGACTCTTGACAATTATCATTCTCAGAGGGAAGAGCACAGATGGTTTTCTTCAATTTTCCTTCAATGTCATTTTTTGCCACTTCTTGCAAATTGTATTTGCGAAAAAGTATATAGTCCTGGACGACGCTCACACAACAAACACCTTTGATTATTTCCACGATGATGGTATATTCAGGGTTGTTAAGGTCCACTTTGTTTTCGGGATTCAAATTTATTACTACCCCTGCAAAGGGACAGGTTGAAACAAAATTCATTCCAAATACATAAACAAAAAAAAAATCAGCAATCAAGCTTCCACACCACACACATCTAGAGAATTACATAATATGAAAATAAATGCATGAGACTAACTAGTGGCAGTTAATCACTCTGCTTATTTAGCAAAGTTAAATGCCAGCATTTACTGAATTCTAACCAACCAATGTTTTATTGCTTCATTTCAAAACCTTTGCTGCTTTATAATGGAACAACTGCATTGACAATATTCAAAGTTAGTATCAGGATAGACTGTAATTAAAATGTTTGCATCTGTATATTAAATTCGAAGCAAGACTATTAAAGTATCCCACAACTCCTGCCCTCTGAACACTATTAATACTGAAAATATTCAGGATATTGTGGAAACTGGCACATGCAGACCTAACAAATTGAAACAGATTAAGACTTCAGTTCCACTCCACAAGTTTCTGACACAAATAAATGAAGATCCTGCGCTTAGGATGGTGTGATCTGCGACAGATCACTTAGTGTCAAGAGTTGCTGAAGCAACAATTACATTTATTTTGTAGTCTGGAGCTATAGACAGTGATGATAGAATATCCAACTTTCTTTCTATCATGACTAACTAGAACTATCTCCCACGTTTAGCACCTACCATTGTTAACCTGCAAACGTTTCCAATACAATCAACTTATTTGGACACATAAATACACTCTTCATTAGCCTGGGATGGGATTTGACTCGGCAGCTGATGACTCAGAGGCAGGGACTCTACTGATTGCACCACAAGAACCCAACTGGGTTAGGGGTGGAAAATATGGAAAAACAGAAGTAGGGAGCCAGGTTGGCCCATGTTATGAACTGGCAGAGGGTTAGAAGTGGGAGAGCAAGCAAGGCCTACCAGGAGGCTCTATCACTGCTTACTTTGCTATTAAGGTCAGGCAAGGTAGACAAGGAAACAAGAAACATTTACAGGTAAAGAAAACGGGAGGAATTTATCCACAAAAGTGTTATAGCAGAAGGAACATTTTTAAAAGTCAAACAAAACCTACAATATCCATCTTCACTCTTAGTAACAAAGCACATATCTTTTCAAAAGCTTAGTTCCATCATTAGCATCCATTCACATATAACCAATCGAACAAAAACAAAAAATACCTTCAGTATATGGAAACCATCATATCTACCTGCCAGAGCCCTGATGACATCATCTCTGCTCATATGACTATTGTTCCTGGCTTTATAAACAATCTGGAAAGTAGCCTTTTTTGGAGCTTTGAACCAGGGTTCTAGGAAAGTCTCAAAATACTTTGGGATCTCCTCCATGAAAGCCTTGCATGACCCTGACACTGGCAGCATTCGCAGTATAGCTCGAGTCTTCTTCTTCTTGGTTGCATACAGATCCTTCAAAATATAGTGCACTAATTTGTCTGGTTCTGTTTTGTAGAAAAAATACAAATTAAAAACTTAGAGTCATAAGTCAGCAATTCAATTATCACATCAAGAATGCCAACAAGAGTTTGGTGCAAGTCTGCATTGGTACACGTCAATGAAACCACTTGCAAATCAAGTGTATCCCTATAACACATTATTTAAGCTGCTCATTCAAAATATCACAGCACATGGATAAAGTTACTCAAATGCAACCAGTAAGGTTTAGTAATTTGGTAGTACAGAATTTGCCTATTGCTGAAAAAAGGCACATTTTGTCAAAGTTTTTTGTCTTCACTCATCAAGATATTTCAAAAGAATACAAATTCAAGGTTAAAAAACTACTGCACAAGGGTGATGATTGATTGCAAGTGGTCTCTGATTGGGACAGGTCAATTAATGCTGATTTGCAGTTAACAACCAAGCTTCATTAAGTTTTAAACACAAACAAAAACAGAAATTGCTGGAAAAGCTCAGCGGGTCTGGCAGCATCAGTGGAGAGAAATTAGAGTTAATATTTCAGAGCCAGTTCCCCTTCTTCAGAACCTCAGGGTTAGGCATTTTCTCCCCCACCCCCCAAAAAAACACCCATTAAAAAGAAAAAAAAAAGAAAAAAATGCATTATTCCTTCGTGACCGACTTTCAATTTTTGATATTGTGGAAAACACCACTCCTATCCAACATCTCTCCTCATTCAGTTCAGCAAAGTTCACCTCACTTATTTCCACTCCAACCTATTCAATCAGAGAGGGAGGAAATCTAGCAATAAATTCTGTCCCTCAACTGCCCTGTGGCATACCCAAGGATCTCCAGTTCCTCTTTATTTATTCATAGCACGTGGACATCACTGGCTCAGCATTTCTTGCTTTTCCCTATTTGCCCTTAAGAAGGGAGTAGCAAGTCACCTTGAAACCTACAGTCTTTGAGCTGTAGACAAACCTGCAGTGGTATCAGGATGAGAGTTTCATGTTACTGATCCTATGTCAAAGGAGGAATGGCAACATAGGTCCATATAAAGTTAAAAATCACACAACACCAGCTTATAGTCCAACAAGTTTAATTGGAAGCACACTAGCTTTCGGAGCAGCGCTTCCAACTAAATCTGTTGACTATAACCTGGTGTTGTGTGATTTTTAACTTTGTACACCCCAGTCCAACACCAGCATCTCCAAATCATAAATCCATATATTCCTTGACAATGTCATCTTCAGACATGGAATCAGCATCCACATATACTCTGCCAACACCAAGCTCTTCCTTTCCACAAGCTCTTCTAACACTATCTATTGTACTGTTTACATGACATCCTTCCTCAAAATGAGGCACAATTTACTCTAGCTAATTGTTGGAAGACTGAAACCTAATTTTCAGTAAACACAAAAAAACTGCAAACCCCCAAAACTGTCCAGCTATACTGTAACCTCTTGTGCTCACAAAGCAAGTACCCATCCCTAGTCCTGTCACCTTTGTTATAGCACCCAATTCCATAAAAAAGCACCACCTGGAAAAGTGGAAATTTATAACAATCATGGAGCAACTTAAACCAATCAGGCGGCATCTTTGAATTTGCCTCGTTATTTTGTGTCAAAACAATATTTGTTTCAAGATTCTGCAATTACTCCCTCGTGGAATAAAATTAAATCCACGACAAAAAAGGAGAACACATTACCAATGTTAAGAGTTCTGATGAAGACCACATTGTTGGCTCCACTGTCCAAAGCCTGGAATCGCCGGAGACGACTTTGTGTTGATGTGTGGATCTGTTTTACTTCCTTCTCCAAAGCAGCTTCAGCATCATCATCATCTTCCTCATCTTCACTATTTGGTTCCTCTACAAACTGGGAAAAATACCAGCAGAATTTTTGAATTTGAATATCAATTTTTCATTTTGTAAATAGTGTGTCAATAGCTGCATGCTAACATTTATCCATGACAAACTAGTGTCTCCTGCTCAAAATTAAGTACTTGTTACAGTCATGTGTATCAGAACATGTTGTGTTGTATGATATAAACCACTCAGTTTCCTGTAGTTGGACATAAACTTAATATTGCTGTCTAAAATTTGCTAAATGTTTTATTGCTTCCATTAACTTAGTCAACTCTGCACCATCATGTAATTACTGACATTCACAAATGATGCAGTCACTAAAAGAGAAAGCCAAAATTTATGCATCAGCACAGCCAAAATTCATTCCTTCAGACATGAAAGTATTCTCACACCATATCAATTAGTCTTTAATTAAGGAAAGACCTTAAAATCAATGATTTTAAGAGTGTGTTCTGTTTAGCAAGCCTGGAATACACACATGTCAAAACGAGACTGTTATAAATGGGCTACATCACATATCTAAAAGCAAAAATACAAAATTAGAAGAAAAACACTACTCTGGTGATCCTTAATGATTACTATGTTATTTGCTAATTACCTTCTTACTCTGTTCCTTCTTCACTTTCTGATTGAAAATTAATTTAGTTTGCTTCAGTAATGCTCAGAAATAAAACACTGGAAGAGGCTATTGTTCGTGTTCAGATGATAAACAAAATGATAAAAGAGCTTCAACAGTCTATGAGGTGAATTAACTTGGAGTTCATTACTGTGGACACTCAATGTAAAAGTACATTTCTGTATTCAGTCTCAAATTCAGTATGGGTTACCACAATCAAAAAGGACATTGTGCCATTTTACATGAAAAGTCTTTAAATAAAAATAACTACTGTTATTGTTGGGGAGGAATGAGATCAATGTTATAACAGTAAAGAGTGTGCAGGAGACCTCAGCAGAGTCAGACAAAGGCAAAGTGGGTCATTGACTACACTGTTGGAAATTCAGTTCAAAGTGGAAATTCAACTGTTCGACTCGAAAATCATACCCAAGTTCAGATTTTAAGAGTTATTGTCAGTAACCTATAAATGAATAAAATTGCCTAATTAAAGAAGGTAGCTGCTTGAAGGTGTCTGTTTGAATTCAAAATTCCTTTGTCGAAATGACATGGTGATCACTGTAGCTAAACAGGTAAACCGAAGAGACCTTTATAAGAAAGGGAAGTCATTCACCTCAGAGTTAGGAAGGAGCAGGGTCAGTTGGTGTGAGACATCAGCAGAGTGAGATGAATGCTGAGTTCTGACTATACTACTGGAAATCTGGGGCAAAAGAGGACAGAGGTGCTTTGATTGGGGTTTTCAGCAAGGAGCAAACACTCCAGAGTGAGAGGCAAGTGGGAGAGGATAAAAGGTTTGGACTGAGTGACCTACCTGCAGTGAGACCAGCAGCTAAGTGTTGTCGTAAACCACAGCATGATGTGAGTACAGGGAAAGAAGATGATTGTTGAGTAAGATTGATCAATATTTCTTGTAAAGTAAAAGGTTTAAACTAAAAGGTCATCAATTTGTCTTTAGGTCTCCAATGCTTTTCTCCTCTCTTAAAAATAACTGCTTAAGTATTTGATTAGTGATATTTTTCCCCTCCAATTCTTCAGTTTTGAAATAACCACATAGTGGCTGGTATCCAGTCACCCTTTATTTACATATGCACTGTTTCTGGGCTCTGACCAGTCAGCTCAAAGCCAGACCCTAGACTGAGGAGACTTTCTGAATCTCCTATTTATATGTGTCAGCCAAAGCTCCCTGCTTGGGGTTGTTAACTTGGACCAATCTAGAATCTCAGTTAATGAGATACACCTGACCATGGTTCCAATCACTACAAGTTTATAAAGTCAATATCATTCCAGTGAAATGTAAAGTGCAAGGACTCTTAAGTATTTAATTAATTTCAGACTCATCCACATTGATACTCCATTTGCCAAATTTTGGCTTATCCATCTAATCTATCCATATCTATTTATAAAACGTCTTCCCCATCTATTTTAGTGCTATCTACAAACTTGGTTCCAGTGCTTTATATAGAGTCATAGAGATGTACAGCATGGAAACTGATCCTTCAGTAGAACTCGTCCATGCCAACCAGATATCCCAACTTAATCTAGTCCCATTTGCCAGAATCTGGCCCATATCCCTTCAAACCCTTCCTATTCATATACACACCCAGATGCCTTTTAAATGTTGTAATTGTACAAGCCTCCACTACTTCCTCTGGCAGCTCATTCCATACATTTCATCCTCTGTTGTTGTGGTTCTATTCGCCGAGCTGGGAATTTGTGTTGCAGACATTTCGTCCCCTGTCTAGGTGACATCCTCAGTGCTTGGGAGCCTCCTGTGAAGCGCTTCTGTGATGTTTCCTCCAGCATTTATAGTGGTTTGTCTCTGCCGCTTCCGGTTGTCAGTTCCAGCTGTCCGTTGCAGTAGTCGGTATATTGGGTCCAGGTCGATGTGCTTATTGATTGAATCTGTGGATGAGTGCCATGCCTACAGGAATTCCCTGGCTGTTCTCTGTTAGGCTTGTCCTATAATAGGAGTGTTGCCCCAGTCGAACTCATGTTGCTTGTCATCTGCATGTGTGGCGACTAAGGATAGCTGGTCGTGTCGTTTTGTGGCTAATTGGTGTTCATGGATGCATGCCGCAACCCAAAGGAATAGCCACACTACCATACATCAAGAGCATTTCCGAACGGACAACCAGACTACTGCGACCACTAGGACTCATAACAGCACACAAACCAAAAGCCACTCTCAGGCAACAACTCACCAGAACGAAGGACCCGATACCCAGCATGAACAAAACCAATGTAGTGTATAAAATCCCATGCAAGGACTGCACAAAACACTACATGGGACAATCATTTACATAAATGATGAAAAGTAGTGGGACCAGCACCGATTCTTGTGGCACTCCACTGGTCACAGGCCTCCAGACTCACTGGTCTATAACACCCTGGCTTTCTCTTAACGCTTTTCTTAAATAATGGCACCACAATAGCCAACCTCCAGTCTTCCGGTACCTCACCTGTGACTATCGATGATACAAGTATCTCAGCAAGGGGCCCAACAATCACTTCCCTAGCTTCCCGCAGATTTCTAGGATACACCTGATCAAGTCCTAGGGATTTATCCACTTTTATGCGTTTTAAGACATCCAACATTTTTCAAGATATCACCATCTATTTCCCTACATTCTATATCTTTCCTGTCATTCTCCACAGTAAACAATGATGCAAAACACTCATTTAGTATCTCCCCCATCTCCTGCGGCTCCACACAAAGGCCGCCCTGCTGATCTTTGAGGGACCCTATTCTCTCTCTACTTACCCTTTTGTCCTTAATGTATTTGTAAAAACCCTTTGGATTCTCCTTAACTCTATTTGCCAAAACTATCTCATGTCCCCTTTTTGCCCTCCTGATTTCCCTCTTAAGTATACTCCTACTGCCTTTATACTCTAAGGATTCATTCAATCTATCCTGTCTGTACCTGACATATGGTTCCTTCTTTTTCTTAACTAAACCGTCAACCATCATCCAGCATTCCCTACACCTACCTATCTTTCCTTTCACCCAAACAGGAATATACTGTCTCTGGACTCTTGTTATCTCTTTCTGAAGGCTTCCCATTTTCCAGCCATCCCTTTATCTGTGAACATTTGCCCCCAGCCAGCTTTTGAAAATGCTTGCCTATTACCGTCAACATTTGCCTTCCTCCATTTTAGGTTCTTTAGACTAGATTACCTACAGTGTGGAAACAGGCCCTTCGGCCAAACAAGTCCACACCAACCCTCCGAAGAGTAATCCACCCCAACTAATGCACCTAACAACTATGGACAATTTAGCATGGCCAATTCACTTAAGCTGCACATCTTGGGAATGTGGGAGGAAACCCGGAGGAAACCCACGCAGACACATACAGCTTCAACTTTTGGATCTGGTCTATCCTTTTCCATCACTATTTTAAAACTAATAGAATTATGGCCGCTGGCCCCAAAGTGCTCCCCCACTGAAACCTCAGTCACCTGCCCTGCCTTATTTCCCAAGAGTAGGTCAGGTTTTGCACCTTCTCTAGTAGGTACATCCACATACTAACTCAGAAAACATTCTTGTACACACTTAAATTCCTCTCCATCTAAACCCTTAACACTATGGCAGTCCCAGTCTATGTTTGGAAAGTTAAAATCCCCTACCATAACCACCCTATTATTCTTACAGATAACTGAGATCTCCTTACACGTCTGTTTCTCAATTTTCCTCTGACTATTAGGGGGTCTATAATACAATCCCAATAAGGTGATTATCCCTTTCTTATTTCTCAGTTCCACTCAAACAACTTCTCTGGATGTATTTCCGGGAATATTCTCCCTCAATACAGCTGTAATGTTGTCCCTTGTCAAAAACACCACTCCCCCTCCTCTCTTGCCTCCCTTTCTGTCCGTCCTGTAGTATTTGTATCTTGGAACATTAAGCAGCCAGTCCTGTCCAACCCTGAGCCACATTTCTATGCTATCCCAGTCCCATTTTCCTAACCATGTCCTGAGTTCATCTGCCTTCCCGATTAGGCCTCTTGCATTGAAATAAATGCAGTTTAATGTATCAGTCCTACTTTGTTCTCTGTTTTGTCCCTGCCTGCCCTGACTGTTTACCTCGCTTCCTTTCTCAACTGTACCAGGCTCAGATTGATCTCTTTCCTCACTATCTCCTATGTCATTGGTTCCAATATGTACAATGACCTCCTGCTGGGCCCTCTCCCACTTGAGAACATTCTGCACCCTCTTAGAGACATCCTTGATCCTGGCACCAGGGAGGCAACACACCATTCTGATTTTTCACTGCTAGCCACAGAAATATCTGTCTGTGCCTTGGACTAGAGACTCCCCTCACACAATCGATCTCTTGGAATCCGATGTACCTCTCATTGCATTCGAGCCAGTCTCTAGATCTCAAATAAAACATATAATCAAGAAAGAACCCACTCTACTCACGACTGTAGATTTATAGTAAGGCTATACTTAACTATTCACTTATCTGTTTCTCTGCTGTGACCTTTCCCAAACAGGTTCCTCCAACATCAGTTGTGAATTTCACTTTTTGTTAATTTTTCTAGATCACTCAGATGTCCAGCGATACATGAATTCAACAGCAATGGCAGTAACTGTGCAGATTCATTGCTGTGTCAGTTGGCAGTGTGGGTTCCTTTCGCTCTCTCTCTCTCTTGCACTGACATGATCATGTGCTGCCTTTGTCTGTACCTCTCCCTTTTAAAAGTGCCATTGTTTGACTTTTCTTTTTCTCCAAAATTTCCAAAACAATGCAACAGCATATAAAGCAGTCATTGCTGCTCCAGGAATTCAAGGAAATCACTTCCAACACCTAAAATAACCTCAAAAAAAAAAAGGAGCAGCCTGTTACAGCCAGAAATGTTTCCCCTCCTCTAATCTTGGATTACCCAGAATTCCAGTCTATGCATGCAAATCATTAAAGCAGATTGTAAATAGCTGAGGCCCCAAGAACTGAAATCTGGCACTCCACTAAGTACTACTTGCCAATCAGAAAAGGATCCATTTATCCTGACTCTGCTTTCTGGTGGTTAGCCAAACCTCTATCTTACCTTGTGTATTAACCTTTTGTGTGGCACCTTTTCAAATGCCTTCTAGAAGCCCTGTATATCAACAGGCCCTCCATTATCCACTTTGCTCGTTACAGCTTTGAAGAACTCTAGCAAATTAGTCAAACATGCTTTACCCTTCACAAAACCATGCTGGCTCTCTGATGGATTGTGTTTTGAATTTACAAATGTCCCGTTACTATTTCCTTAATAATGTATTTCAACTATTTCCCAATGGCAGATGTTAAATTAGCATGTCTTGTTTCCTACTTTCTGGTCCCTTCCTTTTTGAAAAAGAGTATTTTTCCAACCCACTAGAAACTTTCCTACATCCAAGGAATTCTGGAATATGATAACCAATGCATCCACTATCTCTGCTGTCACTTCCTTTTAAGACCAGGAGGATATAGGCCATGAGGCTTGGGGATCTGCCTGTCTTAAATCCCAATTATTTCCTCAGTATTTTATCCCTAATGAGGCCAATTGTTTTACAATCCTCCTTTCCTATAATCTCTACATTACCTCTTATTATTGGGGTGCTTTCAGTGTCCTCCACTGTGAAAACTAAGGCAAAATATTGACTGTCTCCACTATTTGTCTTAACAGCACAAGAAATACGAACAGGAGAAGGCTGTTCGGCATCTCGCTTTCATTCAATAGAATCATAGCTGATCTGACGCTCCTCATGCCCACTTTCCCCATAAACTTTGATTTATTTACTGATCAAGAGTCTCTCAGCATTTGAATATACACAAAGACTCTGATCCTACAGCTCCCAATGGCAAGAAGCTCCAAAGGCTCTCAACCCTCTGAAGAAATTCCTCATTTCTGTCTTAAATCAGCACCCCTTTATTCTGACAGTATGCTGTCTGGTGACTCTTCCATGAGAGGAAACATCCTCTCGGCACTTAGCATTTCAAGCCCCTGAAGAATCAATTATTGACTCCCCAGTCCCATTCTCTAGGGGTTCTACATTTACTTAGCTGTTCTCTTCCTTTTTATGTATGTATAGAAGCTTCTGCTTTCCGTTTTTATATTTTACAGTAAATCTTGTTCCATAATTTAACATTTACTCATTTTAATACTTTTTAGTCACCTTTTGTGGGTCTTTAAAAATTCCCCAATCCTCTAACCTGCCACTGATCTTTGCAATATGGTATGCCTTGGTTTTTATCCTTGTTAAACTTTCTCGCTTCACCCTCCCCCTTGTATTCTTTCTTCTCTCTGCAATATATTTTATTTGGGAGGAATTGAACACATCTTAAATTGTTCATCAGCTGTCCTACCTTTTTAACCTTTATGCCAGCTCCCGTAGGACCAAGTCTGTCCACAGGTGTATCTATATAAGTACCTTTGTTTAACACCAGAGAACTAGTGTGCAACACTACCTGTTACGATCGCTGTTCGTTAGAGGATCCTTTACTACAAAATTATAAATTAATCCCATCTCATGACAATACTAAAACCCAAAATAGCCTGCAACCTGGTTAGTTAGCAGCATATCACTCCAAGAAACATTATGAATGCTCCCTCTAGGTTACCCTTGCCAATTTGATTAATCCAGTCTATATGCATATTAAAAGCAGTCGATTATTGTACCCTTCTCGCAAGCCCCTGGTATTTCCTGGCTTACATTGAGTCCTACTGTAGAACTACTGTTAGGGGACTGTAATGGACTAGGCCAGACCCCTCAAAACATTTCAAGAAGGTAGCCCAGACCCTAATTTTGCTAGTTGTTTTAATTAGGTGTAACGTGGACATTCCAGGAGATCGGCCGCTGGTCAAACCATTTAGTTTTAAACAAAATAGAATTCATTTACAAGATTACTGAATGAATACAAACAAAAGAAAACAGAATACCAAAAAACGTAACCTCTACAAAAACCTATAGATCATCCCAACTCAATTATGCTGTTCCAAATACTTGCAACAATCCCCATAAACACCTCTTGGCACAAAAGGTAAAATCAATCACAGGTTCTTATAGGAGAGAAGTCAGAGGGTACCAGCCTAGACCTGCTTCTTTGGGTCCAGCAGCTTTTTCAACCCTACTGTTAAAAACCAAACCAAACCAAACCAGAGAGAAGTTGAGCTGGGAGAAGTGGCCACTCTCCTTTCATTGTACAAGTGTTCTTATTAAAACCTGAAAGTCTTCTGTCTGAGTCAGTATTTGTTAGCTATAAACAAATTGGCCAGGAATCCCTTCAACTCCAGACTTTTTGGAGTATGTGTCTTTTACGACCTCTCAGAAACAAAAGCCAAGCACAACATAACCTTGTTAAAGGAGCAGCTTTGTCACAGGACCTACAGATCACTTCCAGCAAGGACTTCTTTCCCTTGCTACTTTTTATTTATACCCAGACCAATTCCTAGTCTTGCTCTCCAGTGCCAAAATCATAGCATCACTCTTTTCCTTTAATAACAAAGCCACACCACCTTCAAGGTTGAGGCTACTGCAATGCCACCTTCTAATACCTGCCTCACCTGTAGTTACACCCTCCTAACCATAACCAAATCTGAGGTAATTACCTCCTGAAATACAGCATCTAGGTATCCCTTTCCCTGCGATGGTGTGCCAGTGTCTGAAACGCAGACTCATATCATAAATGAGTTGAACTTTCTCAAACAACCAACACTTGCTACAAATGTGGTCACTATGAGCCATAATGGAAGCCACCAGCTCCCACATGCTGTAGCTGCAACACATTGCCTGGCCCTGCGTCTCTCTCTTTTATTTAATTAGATTGTCATTTTTTAAAATTGAAATTTATCCCTGATGATTTCAGAATCCTTCTGGACACTTTCTAACAGGTTCCTACCTCTGGCCCAGGAAATCCAGGTTCAAATCCTATCCTACTCGAAAGTGTACAATAACATCACTGAACAGGTTGATTAGACAGTGTCTACACTTATCTAATGAGACTGGAGTTCAAGTCCCACCTGCTCCAGAACAGTGCGTTAGCAATTCTGAACAGCTTAGTTAGAAAATATTTACACTTTTCTAATGCAAGGGAGTTCAAGTCCCACCTGGAAAAGCGCGCCATAACATGCCTAAACAGACTGATAGGAAAAATATGTAGCTATTTTCAAATTTACAGCTATTTAGGGACAGTCCCTAATGGTAGTTCCTTACCAACCAATTAACACACTCTATTTCCTGTGATGTCACTCCATTGCTATTCTTTCTACTTCAGCACAGTCGATTGCCAGCAGCTGAATGTATTGATTCTGCTCTCAGGTAAGTGCAAGCCTCGGCTGCTCCTGACTCCATTCGCAGGTAAATGCAATCTTCACTCACTGGCTGTAATTTATATTTTCCCTCTTGATGCTACTAATAGTAGGCAGGTTTTGCTAAACCTGTACAAGGCACTAATAAGATTGCAGCTGAGATAATGAATAGTTTTGACCCCATTTCTAAGGAAAGATATACTGGAGTAAAAAGCAGTTTAGAGGTTTTTTTTGGCTGACGGCAAGTATGGAGGGACTGTCTTAAGGAAAAGTAGAGTCTGTACCGATTGGAATTTAGAATGAGGGGTGACCTTGTTGAAACTTCCAATATTCTTAGGGATTTAAGAGTAGATGTAGAAATATTGCCCCATCTTCCCTTGTGGGAGAGCCTAGAATCTAAGAATAGTCTCAGAAAGAAGAGGTTAGACATTTTAAGTTCGGTGGAGAGGAATGTCTTCTCTTAGGATAGAGAATCTGTGGAAATTTTTAAAAGTGCTGAAGCCTATTGAGGCTGGGTTGTTAAGTATATTCAAGGCTGAGAGCTTTCTTTAAAAATCAGTAAGGGAATCAAGAGTTATTGGGAAAAGGCAGAAAAATGGAGCTGGGAATTAATCAGATCAGCCATGACGTATTTGGACAGTGAAGCAGATTCAATAGGCTAAGTGGCCTACTCTGTTCCTATGGTCTAACAGTTGACAGTAAGCTTGTAAAATTAAACTGTGACAAAGTGATCAGAACATGCTTGGAATTCTAAACTTCTCATATTCCTACTCCTTCTGTAAAATCAGTTTTTAAATCAAAGAACACTTAACTATTGCAAAATGTTAACGTTTCTATATATATAATACACATTGAGTTGAGTTTAATCGAGACAGCAGGTAGCCTAAAAGTCTAAGGTGGTCTTCCCTCCCCTCCCAAAAAAATCAACAGGCTGCCTCCCAATGACAGTAAAGCAGGTGACAGTAAAGAGGGGTGGGGGAGGGCTCAGTCTGACAGCCATCACTCCAGAAGCGTTTTAAACTCCCTCCATTGCAGGGAAGCTGTGGCCAGTTTTAATCTAACTTTTTTTCTAGTACAGTAGCCTCAGAAGCACTTCCTTCAAGGTGATATGACATCTCACTCATCCACACAACAGTAGCTCCTAACTTTAATGGTAGGGCTGCTGATTATAAGGTGGTGGAGGGCCTCCCACATCTTCTATCAATTGGCCTTCCAACGCCAGGAGCCCACCAGCTAAGCTTAATTGGATGTTGAGCATGTTGCCTTCGTCAGCCAATTGCCTTGTTCTTTTTTTTAAAAAAAAGTCCCATCCACCATCACCACCGTGATGTGGGATCAGGACTGGCAAATATTGCCAACTTCAAAGGCTATGCAAATCCAGAGTGACCACCAGACCTGGATTTAACAGGAGTGTTGAAACCATCCCCTCCCCCATTCCCTTTCCCAGTATGGGCAACAGCCTCACTGCAGCTTGTCAACTTGTCCCTTATCCCCTCCAATAAGTTACACCCTCTTTCCCTGCCCCCTTCTCCAAAGCCCAAAGAGCTGGTCAGATACTTTAGGGACATCTAAGTGACTCTTTGATAGGCATATGGAAAATAGTACAATGAAGGGTATGTAGGTTAGTCTGATCTTAGAGTAGGATAGAAGGCCGATACAAAACGGAGGGCTGAAGGGCCTGTACTGTTCTATGTTCCATGGTAACTCTGCTCAAAGCCAGCCTATGGTCTTCACGTTTTTCGGATACTTTGGAATCTGTACGTAATGTGATTGATTTTAGAGATAAGTTTCACTTTTAAAAGCTCCAAATTAGACTGATGCCACATACAAGCAACTCGAAACGCAGTTTCCTAACTCTCTCTCTAAAACACAGAGCCCGCGGATTCTGTCTGTACTGCACCTTCTCTGGGCCGTACAGTTGGTCCGCATATTCATTCAGAAGACTGTACGCTTCGGCCGTGCATTTCTTCTCATTCATATTGCAGGTGATGAGTAGTCCTTGCATCCCCACCTCCAGCTCCCTGCTCCCGCGGTGTTTCTTGGCCGCATGGCCCACGTACGCACTCTTGTTTCTTTTCTTCGCCCTTGGTTCTGTTGCCATTGCTGTTCCAAAAAAAATGCTGAAATTAATAAGAAATGAGCAACGGGCACCGCAGCTTGAAACATATACTAAAGCAACCTGGTGTGCTACTCGTCTGAGTATTTCAACTGCATCATTTAAATGTATTGTACAAAATAAATAACCTCAATCCACACTAACACGCTCCCGTCCAAACCCCCACTAATTCTAAAGGACTCCTCCTTTCAACATCATTAAACTGCGACACGACAATGTACAGCCTGCCACTGGGTCCTAGTGCTACAGGAAATCTTGACAATTTGCAATTCGTTTCAGGTCGATGTTTTCTGAAATGCCCAGAATTTTCCAAACCGAAAGCAAAATGCCAAAAAATAATCCTCAAAGCTAACTTTGTTTCACCTGTTTTATGAAGCGTATGCATTCTCTTTAAATATCCTTGCCACTTCTCGACTGAAAAAAAGCTGAACGAAATTGCAGTAAAGCAAAGACAATAAGATGTGACAAAGTCTACCAGATGAGGGGTTAACAGCATATGTAAGTTATTAAAAATTGATTCGAGTTTTTTTTAAAGCAGATGAAACATTGTTCAGTTTTCAGTTACTAGGTAGTAGTATTCACTTCAGCTAGTAGTGTACATACAATAATAAACTTTTATGACACTTATAAAATATTTAAACGGTCCAGATCAAACAATGAGTTGCGGGAAGACAATTTTAAGTATTAGGAGTTTTAGCGAGAATTTGAGAGAACTGTTTTTTTCACCCAAAGGGTTGTGGGTATCTGGAACTCACCTAAAAGAGTGTTAGAAGCAGAAACTCTTAAGACATTTTGAAGAACTATTAAAACGAACATGTAAAACACTAGAGCATACAAGACTACAGACCAAGTGCTGTAGAATAGGATTAGAATAGATGGATGTTTGCCAACTAGCGTAGACCATTATGGACACATTTTAAAAAGTCTGTGACTCTATCAATTCCACACTGAACTACATTGAGGCATAAAAGTACTGCTGACCAAAACATATGGTCAAAGAGGGATGTTTTAAGGAGCATCTTAATGGTGGAAACAGGCAGAGAAGTATTGGAATCTGTTAACACTGAAGGTCTTGATAACCGAAGGCACGACCACCATTGGTGTAATCAAAATCAAAGGATCTCACCGGACCAGAATTAAAGATATATTTCTTGGAAAAAAATACACATTTTGTTTAAACTTATTTGTTTTGCACTCATCCAGAAATTTTGCACGAATGTCAAATCAAGAAGAAAGTGAACTATTATGGTGCATAACAGTGCTGATTGGTTAACAACTGAACCCCGGAGAATGCATCCATCATTACCGATTGACTGTTAGCAGCCATGTTGTTGTTAGATAAATTTTCAACCAACCAGGTTAATTCTGACTGATCAGGGTTTTGACCTGAGAAATACAGTAAACCAAATGATTCTTGCTTATTTTGTTGAGTTGAAACAGACACAGTGCATATCCACGTTCTTTCTGTCTGCAAAGAACAAGGTGCTGTATATTAATCTGTAGTTTCCAGTACACACGTCTGCCAAACTGCAAACTCAACATTCCTGAATTGGTTGTCACCATAATTATTCACATTAAGGATTATCCAACAAATGTTGTCCAATTACAAAATCCCATCTAACATCAGATACTGTTGCAAATGTGGGCTTGCTTGTCTCAAGAAGGGACATCTTGTTAATTTGAGCTGCCAGTCTTTGAAACCTATGACCTACATACCTGGCATCACACTGACACTAAATTTCATATATCATTTTTGTGGTAAGCAAACATCTTTAGACTTGACAGCAGCATTGTGTAGTGATGAACGCCACTCACTGCTACTGCATAGCAGCAACTCATTCATTCATTCATTGGCAGTCCCTCACAAATGAAAATGAGTCTCTTCCACTCTCAGGGTGAGGCCATTAGTGGCTGTACAGACCAATGTGGCTACTGCAGGCTCTGTTACATATGGGGCAGGTGGTGGTCATGGGAAGGGCCGAATGGTGGTTTGGTGTGGCAGCATGCTCCTTTCACTGTTAACACCTGGTTTCTGCTTTTTCCCAATGGTAAGTCACAGTGCTCATAGAATCCCTATAGTATGGAAGCAGACTATTCAGCCCATCGAATCCACACCGATCTTCCGAACAGCATTCCATCGAGACCCACTTGTCTTGATGGCTTCCCAGATGCTCCTCCTCTATCTTGGACAATCTTAGGCCGGTGATACCTACATGTCCATAGGATTGCAGCACTTCATCAGTGAGGTCTTGAGGGTATCACTGAACCACATCTGGAGCTTGCCTGCCATTTCAAACGAGTTTTGAAAAGATTTGTAGCTCAGATTGAGGTTCTAGATGTAGGTTTGCTCAGAGCTGGAAGATTCAATTCCAGACGTTTCGTCACCCTACTAGGTAACATCTTCAGTGGGCCTCCGGCAAAGCACTGCTGATGATTCCTGCTTTTTATTTATATGTTTGGGTTGGTTATGCCATTTCCTGTGGTGATCAGTTCCTCTTTTTCTCAGGGAGTGGTAAATGGGGTCTAACTTGATGTGTTGATCAAGTTAGATCCCACCTGCCACCCCCTGAGAAAAAGAACAGGAAATGACATCACCAACCCAAAGAAACCCAAACATAAAAATAGAAAGCAGGAATCATCAGCAGTGTTTTGCCCAGCGGCCCACTGAAGATGTTATTTAGGGTGACAAAACATCTGGAAATTAACCTTCTAGCTCAGCGAGCAAACCTATATGCTATTTCAAAGCTGGGAGTAGAGCACCTGCTTTTGTTGGTCATGCGGATGATGTGCCAGCCCATCATCACTGATCAAAGGTGGTCAATGCCTTGATGCTGGGGATGTTGGCTGTTAAGTGGGAAGAGTGCACAGAAAATGTCTCACTGTTCCACAAAAAGCAACAAAATGCATAAAATACCAATGATGCCACCAAAGTGACCAATTTGACTGCTCCTTAGTACAAAGGCAGTTCAGACAAGTGAAAAGAGGCAATTTCTATGTTGTATGTTTGCTCGCTGAGCTGGTAGATTTGTTCTCAGACATTTCATCATCATGCCACATATTATCATGTGAGCCTCCAATGAAGCTCTGGTGTTCTGACCCACTTTCTATTCACGTGCCTTGGTCTGTTAAGGTGGGCGATATCATTTCCAGTTCTTTTTCTGAGAGGTTGGTAAATGGGCTCCAAATCGATGTGTTTGTTGATGGATTTCCAGTTTGAATGCCAGGTCTCTAGGAATTCCCATGTGTGTCTTTGTTTAGCCTGTCCGAGGATAGTTGACTTGTCCCAGTCAAAGTGGTGTCCTTCTTCGTTTGTGTGTAAGGATACTAGTGATAGTTGGTCATGTCTTTTGGTGGCTAGTTTCTTGCCTGTCTGTCAGCTGTAGTATTTGTTGCAGTCTTTTATATATGATATTCGTTTTGTTAGTTGTTGGTACAGGGTCCTTTAGATTCTGTTTTAATGTGTTTGGTAAGTTTGTGGGCTACCATGATGCCTAGGAGTCGTAGTAGTCTGCTCATCATCTTCGAGATGTCTTTGATGTATGGTAGTGTAGCTAGAGTCTCTGGGCGTGTTGTGTCTTCTTGTTTTGGTTTGTTGTTTAAGAATCGGTGAACTGTGCTTATTGGGTACCCATTGTTCTTGAATATGTTGTATAGGGTTTTTTAGGGTGTAGGTTTGTTCGCTGAGCTGTAGGTTTGATATTCAGACGTTTCATTACCTGGCTAACATCATTAGTGGCGACCTCCAAGTGAAACGAAGCTGTTTTCTCCTGCATTTTATTTATATCTTTCTCCTGGATGGGGTTCCTGGGGTTTGTGGTGATGTCATTTCCTGTTCATTTTCTGAGGGGTTGATAGATGGCATCTAGATCTATGCGTTTGTTTATGGCATTGTGGTTGGAGTGCCAGGCTTCTAGGAATTCTCTGGCATGTCTGCGTTGTACTGGGTCTTTTAAGTTTGTTAGTTTTTGTTTGAGTGTTGGCGAGTTTGTGTGCTACTAGGATTCCGAGGGGTCTTAGTAGTCTGGCTGTCATTTCTGAAACTTCTTTGATGTATGGTAAGGGTGGTTAGGGTTTCTGGCTGTGTTTGGTCTGCTTGTCATGGTTTGTTCTTGAGGAATCTGCGCACTGTATTATTTGAGTGTCTGTTCTTCTTGAATACATTGTATAGGTGGTTCTCCTCTGTTTTCCGAAGTTCATCTGTGTGCAGTGTGTGGGTGGCTCGTTGGAATATTGTTCTGGTACAGCTTCATTTGTGTGTGTTGGGATGGTTGCTGGTGTAGTTAAGTATTTGGTCAGTGTTGTCGGTTTTCTGTACACGCAGGTTTGTAGTTCTCCGTTGTCCTTTCTTTCGACTGTGACATCCAGGAATGTTGTCGGTTTCTTCCTCCTTGGTGAACTTTATGCCTGTTGTTGATGATGTTAAATGTCTCTTCTATCTTGTTTCGTTTTGTGATGACAAAGGTGTCATCTACATAGCGGACCCAGATTTTTGGTTTGATGGTTGGTAGAGCTGTTTGTTCTAGTCTTTGCATTACCGCTTCTGCTATGAATCCTGACAGCAGAGATCCCATGGGTGTGCTGTTGGTTTGTTTGTAGACTATGGTGTTGAAATTGAAGTGGGTGGTGAGGCACAGGTCCACTAGCTTCATGATGTTTTCGTTGGTAATGTGATTGATGGTGGTTGGTGTGTGTCCGATGCTCTCTTCTAAAAAGATTTTGTTTCGGCTGCTTGTAGTTCCTGGGTGCTGCAGTATATTGTGGCTCATTTAAATAATGTCCTGATGCAGCTCCATTTGTGGGTGTTGAGATGATTGCTCTTGTAGTTAAGTATCTGGTCTCTGCGTGTTGCTTTCCTGTAGATGCTGGTCTGCTGCTCTCCGGCACACCGACATACAGACTAGCAAAGGAACTTCAACGTAAACTGAAATAGTAGAAGACTCACGCTACTCCATCCACTCCACCCAAGAATTCCTGAACAGCATCAAAAACATAGAAATTGATGAAGTCATTGCCCTATTCACATCAATTAACATCAGCCTAGCCAAAGATACACTGACCTCACTACTAGATGAACCAAGGACACAAACACCAGACAGCACAAACTCCATCAGCAAGGACAACATCCTCAAGATAATAGATCTGTGCCTCACTATCCATTTCACCTTCAACAAGACCTACAAACAAATCAATGGGACACCCATGGGATCACCAGTATCAGGATTCCTAGAAGCAGTTATGCAGAAATTAGAATGAACAGCCCTCCCCACGATCCAACCCAAGCTTTGGGTCCGCTATGTGGATGACACCTTTTGTCATCACGAAATGGAACAAATTAGAGAAAACCGACAACATCATTAACAAAATCCTTACTGGTATAAATTTTCACCAAAGGGGAAGAGAACAACAAACTCCCCTTCTGAGATGTCACAGTGGAACGAACAGCCAATGGAGAGTTGCAGACCATCGTATCCAGAAAGCAACACACACAGACCAGATACTCAACTACAAGAGCAATCATCCCAACACCCACAAACTGAGCTGCATCAGAACATTATTTAAATGAGCCACAACACACTGCAACACCTAGGAACTACGAGCAACCGCAAAAGAATACCAATGCAATGTATTCAAGAACAATAAGTACAGTTTGCCAATTTTTAAACAAGAAGACATGATACATCCAGAGACCCTAGCCACATTCCACAATACATCAAAGACATCTCTGAGATGACAAGCAGACTACTGCAACTCCTTGGCATCATGGTAGCTCACAAACATACCAACACACTGAAACAGCTACTGATTAACCTAAAGGACCCTGTACCAAAACCAACAAAACAAATGCAAAGACTGCAACAAAACAAATGCAATATACAAAATACCCTGCAAAGACTGCAACAAACACGACATCAGACAAACAGCAGGAAAGTAGCCACCAGGAGACACGAGCACCAACTAGCTACCAAAAGACATGGCCAACTATCACTAATACCCTTACACACAGATGAAGAAAGACATCACTTCGACTGGGACAATACATCCATCCTAAGACAGGCTAAATAAAGATACGCACGGAAATTTCTAGGGGCCTGGCATTCAAACTGGAACTCCATCGATATGGACCCTATATACCAACCTCTCAGAAAAAGAACCGGAAATGATATCACTCACCTTAACAGACCAAGACACAGAAATACAAAGCGGGAGAGAACACCAGTGCTTCAATGGAGGCTCACTGATGTTACCTAGCATGGTCCTGAAACATCTGAGAACAAACCGACCAGCTCAGCGATCAAATTTACAACCTGAGCAACAAATCTTCTCAAAACTTGCAGGGCATTTCTAATTTATTTGGCTTAAGCTCTTCAAAATCTCAAACATGCAAACAATCAACATAAGGGACAAAAGACAAATGATTTCATACATACTACAGGTAGAAAAAGAACATTAGCAAGGTGGTCAAAAGTCTAAACTATAAAGTTTAAAGGCTTTTTATTTCACATGGTTCTTTAGATTTTTACAATGATCATAGTGGTTCTTCAATTTGATGATTGGTCAGATGAATTATCGTCTTGTATGAATTATTTTAAGTTGTCTTGGTTTTTCTTTTCCTTACAAATAGATGGATACTTTCTATCTGCAAGTTGTGGATGTCTCTTTTTCACCTCTGCTGCTCTTAGCACTTGCAGGTTTTCCACTCTGTGCAGCTCAACCAATCAGAAAATTGTTGTCAGGAAATTTCCTTGTTAGTTTCTCAGAGCTACTCAGTCTCTCATACACCCTCTTACAGTGACATTGTACTGCAGAGCTCAACAATATACTGCACTTGAATTTCAAGCTGCAAAACTTTCTTAGTATTCCAAGTAAGGCAGCAAGTGTACAAATTACCCAATGTCAACTGGGAAGGTAATGACAATACAAGATGATTTTGAGACATTGTAATTAGAATGAGTATACTTTAAATCGTTTAACAAGGATCCATTGGTGGTCTCATGCCAGAAGCTGTGTTAATTGCAGCTCGAGTAGCATATATTAAAGCTGCTGCAGTTCGAAAAGCGCATGGTTGAATTTTGGAATGCCTCCTGTCCCAGACCCTGTCTCTGGGCACTCCCTTGATGCTCTTAATGGAGTGTCTTGGGAGTCTTAAACATTTTACTTTGAACACAATGCGTTCAAAGCATGCTGATTGCCTGAACACTCCAGCTAGGAATGATGGAATAGGACCCCCTTTCCATTTGTTGGTTTTTGGAAGTGAGACTATGATTTAAGACGGAAGGCCAGGAGCATTTGTTCGGTACCACTAGAGAAGAAACTCTTGGTCCGGTGCAAGATGAGCAAATGCGAAAACATACTAGTCCATAACAAATGGGCATAATGTTAAGGTGAAAGACTGGAGGTTTAGAGGGGATTTTACGAAAATATTTTTGACCCATAGAGTGGTGGGAATCAGGAGCACTGTTTGGGAAGACAGTTAAGGGGAGAGCTTCAATCTTCTAAAAAGGTCGCTTCTTATTCTTCTAAACTCCAATGAGTATTAGCTCAACTTCTGTTTGCAAGAAAATCCCTCCATATCTAGAATGAATCTAATGAACCTTTTTCTGTACCATCTCCAATGCAAGTATATCATTCCTTAGACGAGTAATTGGATGAACACTTGTATCATAATATTCAAGGCTGTGCAATTAGTATAGACAGGAGTGTATTTTTGGTGGTACTGCACAAAGGGCCTTTTCTATACTGTATGATTCTTAGGAGACTAAAACTATTCAATCTTCCAAGTGTGGTCTTACCAGCACCTTATTTTCTTTTGCATGTGTCATCTTAATATTTTGTTCTTTTTTGCTTTCAGATTAGCTGTTCATTATTCTGCTATTTTAAAAGGCCCTTTTACTTTCTTTCTTATCACATTACTGCTCCCATTGGCTTTGCTCCACCTAGATGTTGGTCAATATTTATCTTTTACTCAACAGCATATAAAATAAAATCTGTTATCCTATTGCTGTGCAGTGAAGCTTGTTGTTGCTCCAGTGGTTGCCCTTAAAAATTTGCATTGTTGACTGCAAAGCACTTTAGGATATTGAGAACTTATAAAGGAAATGAAAAAAAATCACTTTTGACGAATTCTGCTCCGAGGGTGGGGGAGTTGAGAGATTCTTTGCCGAGGCTTTTCGTTTCATCTCGCGAAAGGTACTGACATGCAAGAATGAAACGTGCGATGAAAATACCGTGTTGGCAAGTTTCTTCAAACGTTCCATCACTTGTTAGCAAAGTTGAAGTGCTTCTTTCAAACTACTGATAGCTTTTACATTGCAGCAGCAATCCCTTTTGTGGGGAATGGCTACCTACATTCGTCAAAGAAGGTGCAACTTCATTATGCGCTTTTTCCTTCAAAAAAAATTCGATTGTAACAAGAGTCACGTGGCGTGAAAAGTGCAATGTAAATGTAATTGTTTCATTCTGGGACTGATCTACTGTTAGTCATGCCACAACAACTTCATGGGTGCGTCGCCATGTTGAGCGAATTGCCATCTTAGGGCGACGTGTTTGTCGGAAAGTGACGATGGCACGAAAAACGAGCAGCAACTACATGCGAAGGAAATGGGAACAGGCAACCGGCAATAAATGCGCCGAAAACACTGGGATGGAGCGACTGAGCGTAGGCCACATAATTCTTGTTTTCTGTCAAGCTTGTTCTCAATGAAATCCCCCCACAAACGGCAACCAAATATTCCTCTCGCTTCACTAACCGTCGAGGAGATTGCATACTGCGCATGCACGGGCAGTGGGCACGACGCGGGAAATAGGCGGATGGTGACGTCGGTACTGCGCATGCGCGGAGGCGGGTAGCTCGCTGTCCAAACGGGGGGAGGTCATGTGATTGGGCATGACGTTGTCAGCGGTTCGCGAGGGACAACATAACATTTATATCGGAGACAGCTTTCTGCAGCGAAAGGGAGGAATAATTGTATGTAAAAAGATGTCATGTTTGTTTACTAGTTTCTCGCCTATCTTCTCAACGAGACCCCTTGTGCTCCTCATTTCAATTGAAGCTGTTAACCGTTTCGTCTCACCTTGAAATCGATGTCATTCTTTTCAGAATCTCCTCAAAACCAACCTTTCCTCCCCCCCCACCAGCCTTGCAAACAAATGTAACACCTCTAAACTCCCATCATTCTCCTCCCAGGTCCTTGAATGTGCAGCCAATTTTGAAATTATGGAATAGTACAGCATGGAACGAGACCTTTTTAGCCAGTCGTGGCTGCGCCAGTTGTCAAACATCCATCTACAGTACTTCAATCCCATTTTCCACCACTTCATCAGTAACCTTGCACGTTGTGGTGTTTACTCCTTTAAATATCTTGAGGTTTCCCACCTCCACCCAATGCTATGAGTTTCGGATAGCCACCTCCTGAGTTACAAGATGGCGGTACCGGCATCCTGACCCAGCGATAACGGTCTGGGTGTCATTGGTTGGCCGCCTCGGATCAGGATTCATGATGGAGGCGGCACAGCAAAGATGGACTCTTTCGTCTTTTTTTTAACCTTTCAAATATTCGAATGACGCCAGATGGTGGCAACAGTTGAAGCTTTTCACTGTATTTTACCATGTCATTCATTGCAGAATACAAGTGACAACAAATGATCATTCATAAATCATCATTCACAATCTGGATGGAAAAATGAACCTTCATCTAAAACCCTGCATCTTACCTTCAAAACTGTGACCCTTCTACTAAGGGGAAAATGTTTCTCCCTCCTATCTATGCCCCTTCCTAACTTTGTAGATCTCAATGAGGTCCCCCTTCCCTTCTGTGCTCAAAGGAAAACAACCCCAGCCTATCTGGTCTCATCAGAGATGTTCCATCCCAGACAACATCCGGTGAATCTCCTCTGCATCTTGTGCAATCATAGCTTCCCCATTGTGTGTTGCACCAGCTGTGACCTAATTAACATTATGTTCAGAAGCAAAAACATAACTTGGTTTCTGGCATCTGCAGTTATTGGGTTTATATTTAATGTGTGTATAACTCTATCATAATGAATAGATTCAAGAACAACTTCTTCCCCACTTTTATCAGACTTGTGAACAAACCTCTCATTTTTTAAGAATTGCTCTTTCTCTGTACCTTCTCTGTAGCTGTAATGTTATACTCTGCATTCTATCCTATTATCCTGATGTACTTATTTAAGGGTATGATTTGTCTCGTTAGCCTGCAATATAATACATTTCACTGTATGTCAGTACATGTGACAATAATAAATCAAATCCTTGCTCTTGTATTCAATGTCTTGATCAATAATGATAAGTATCACAAATCCATTCATAACCTGTCCTATGGAATAGTGCACCACGGTCCCTTTGATCGTGTGTACGTTCTAGAGACCGACCAGTCAACATGTATTCCCTTGCATTATTTGGCCTCCAAAAATACATCATCCACACTTTTCAGGATTAACTTGCATTTGCCATTGTTCTATAGTCTAAGGCTTTCCTCCTAGCTATTTATCATGCTATCATTGCTTATTATTTGCAGACTTCTACATTCGACATTCACATCGAGTCCATTAACATACAATCTAACAGAAATAGATTAAGCACGAAACCCTGTGGTAGCCTACTAGATACAGGATTCCAGTCACAAAAACATCCTTTAGCCATCATCCTCTGCCTCCTGTCCCAAAACCAATTTTGGATCCAATCTGCCACATTGCCCTGGATCCTGCAGGTTCTTACCTTTTTTAGCCAGCCTGCCATATGAGATATTGTAAAAGCCTTACTGAAGTCCATGAAGACTACAGCATCTGCACTGCTTTCATCTACAAATTAGTTTCATCTTTTCCTGGAACTCAATTTTTGAATTTCTATCACCATATTGAAACAGTTGTTATCAGTCAGAAATCTCTCCACAGGTGGCTGACAACAGTAAATACTCCCTCTTTGGTCTGTCAACTGCATTTGTTATCCTTCTCCATATCTTTCTGCCATTGTTGAATGTTTGGGACTGTAATCGCATTATCTTACTGTTGTGGTTCTGTTCGCCGAGCTGGGAATTTGTGTTGCAGACGTTTCGTCCCCTGTCTAGGTGACATCCTCAGTGCATGGGAGCCTCCTGTGAAGCGCTTCTATGATGTTTCCTCCGAAATTTATAGTGGTTTGTATCTGCTGCTTCCAGTTGTCAGTTCCAGCTGTCCGCTGCAGTGGCCGGTATATTGGGTCCAGGTCAATGTACTTATTGATTGAATCTGTGGATGAGTGCCATGCCTCTAGGAATTCCCTGGCTGTTCTCTGTTTGGCTTGTCCTATAAAAGTAGTGTTTTCCCAGTCAAATTCATGTTGCTTGTCATCTGAGTGTGTGGCTACTAAGGATATCTTACTCCTATCAGTTTCACTTGCAACAGTTCTTCTGCCCATTCCTGCACCCTTACCATTAGTACCCCATTGGGGGGACATGGAGGCACAGTGGTTAGCACTGCTGCCTCACAGCACTAGGGCCTTGGGTTCGATTCCAGCCTCGAGCGACTGTCTATGTGGAGTTTGCACATTCTCCCCCTGTCTGTTTGGGTTTCCTCCCACACTCCAAAGATGTGCAGGTTAGGTGAATTGGCCATGCTAAATTGCCCTTAGAGTTTGGTGGGAGAAAGTGAGGACTGCAGATGTTGGGGATCAGAGCTTAAAAATGTGTTGCTGGAAAAGTACAGCAGGTCAGGCAGCATCAAAGGAGAATCGACGTTTCGGGCATAAGCCCTTCTTCAGGAATGAGGAGGGTGTGCCAAACAGGCTAAGATAAAAGGTAGGGAGGAGGGACTTGGGGGAGGGGCGTTGGGAATGCGATAGGTGGAAGGAGGTTAAGGTGAGGGTGATAGGCCGGAGAGGGAGTGGGGCGGAGAGGTCGGGAAGAAGATTGCATGTCAAGAAGGCGGCAGGTCAAGAAGGCGGTGCTGAGTCTGAGGGTTGGGACTGAGAAAAGGTTGGGGGAGGGGAAATGAGAAAGCTGGAGAAATCTGCATTCATCCCTTGTGGGTGGAGGGTTCCTAGGCGGAAGATGAGTTGCTCTTCCTCCAGGCATCGTGTTGCATTGGTCTGGCGATGGAGAAGGCCAAGGACCTGCATGTCCTTGGTGGAGTGGGAGGGGGAGTTAAAGTGTTCAACCACAGGGCGGTTGGGTTGGTTGGTGCGGGTGTCCCAGAGGTGTTCTCTGAAACGTTCTGCAAGTAGGCGACCTGTCTTCCCAATGTCTAGGAGGCCACATCTGGTGCAGCGGATGCAGTAAATGATGTGTGTGGAGGTGCAGGTGAATTTCTGATGGATATTGAAGGATCCCTTGGGGCCTTGGAGGGAAGTGAGGGGGGAGGTGTGGGTGCAAGTTTTGCATTTTTTGGGGTTGCAGGGGCAGGTGCTGGGAGTGGAGGTTGGGTTGGTGGGGGGTGTGGATCTGACAAGGGAGTCGCGGAGGGAGTGGTCTTTCCGGAACACTGATAGGAGTGGGGAGGAAAATATATCCTTGATGGTGGGGTCCGTTTGGCGGTGGCGGAAATGACGAAGGATGATCCGATGTATCTGGAGGTTGGTGGGGTGGTAGGTGAGGACTAATGGGGTTCTGTCCTGGTGGCAATTGGAGGGGCGGGGTTCAAGGGCGGAGAAGCGGGAAGTGGAGGAGATGCGGTGGAGAGCATTGACAATCAAGTCTGAGGGGAAATTGCGGTCTTTGAAGAAGGAGGCCATCTGAGTTATTCGGTGTTGGAATTAGTCCTCCTGGGAGCAGATGCAGCGAAGGCGAAGGAATTGGGAATATGGGATGGCGTTTTTACAGGGGGCAGGGTGGGAAGAGGTGCAATCTAGGTAGTTGTAGGAGTCAGTCGGTTTATAGTATACATCCGTGTTGAGTCGGTCGTCCGACATAGAGATGGAGAGGTCTAGGAAGGGGAGGGAGGAGTCTGAAACGGTCCAGGTAAATTTTGAGGTCGGGGTGGAAGGTGTTAGTAAAGTGGATGAACTGTTCAACCTCCTCGTGGGAGCACTAGGTAGCGCCGATACATTCATCAATTTGGCGGAGGAAAAGGTGGGGGGTGGTGCCAGTGTAGCTGCGGAAGATGGACTGTTCCACATATCCAACGAAGAGGCAGGCATAGCTGGGGCCCATGCGGGTGCCCATGGCTACTCCTTTGGTTTGGAGGAAGTAGGAGGATTGGAAGGAGAAGTTGGTAAGAGTGAGGACCAGTTCACTCAGTCGAAGGAGGGTGTCAGGGTGGAAGGGTACTGGTTGGTTCGGCGGGAAAGGAAGAAGCGGAGAGCTTTGAGGCCTTCGTGATGAGGGATGTCCATGGTGAAGATAAGGCGTTGGGGGCCGGGGAAGCGAAAATCATGGAGGAGGTGGAGGGCGTGGGGAGTAGGTGGGGAGTTCTTAAGGGGGACAGAACCGTGTCAAGGGATGCAGAAATGAGTTTGGTGGGGCAGGAGCAGGCTGAGACAATGGGTCGGCTGGGGCAGTCAGGTTTGTGGATTTTGGGCAGGAGGTAGAAACGGGCGGTGCGGGGTTGTGGGACTATGAGGTTACATAGTCCATATTATGTTTCTTTATGTACACATGGAGGGAGTGGAGGGCTGCACGTTCCGAGGGTGAGAGGTTGGAGTGGGTGAGAGGGGTGGAGAGGTTGAGGCGGTCAATGTCACGGCGGCAGTTGGCTATGAAGAGATCGAGGGCGGGTAAGAGGCCAGCACGGGGTGTCCAGGTGGATGTGGGAGGCGGGAGAAGGGGTTGTCAAAGGGTGGGCGGGAGTCCTGGTTTAGTCAGATGGAAATGGATCTGGGTGGGTTATTCTTCGGATGGTTGGTGTGGACTTGTTGGGCCAAATGGCCTGTTTCCATACTGTAGGGAATCTAATCTCTCCAAGCGTTTATCCTTCTCCCACTCCTTTTCACCATCTATGTGTTGCATTAGCCAAAAGCACAGCATTTGTTTTCATTTGTAAATTAATAGCGTCTTGCTGTGTATCTTGCCACCTTTTTTTTCAATTCATCCACTATCCCCAAATCCCTTGCCTGACATCTGTTATGGCAGAGCAGAAAATTCTTCTGGTTAATCATTTGGGAGGCTGGTTAATCATTTAGGGGGACCAAAGCAATTGTCCTTGGTCCCTGCTATTCTACTCCCCAGCTGCTGCGTCCATCCCTTTGGGAAAAATCTGAGGCTGACGAAGACTTCACAAACATAGTATTATATTTGTCTGAGATCAGCTATCATGAAGACCACATGCTTTTGTTACTGTGGCATCTTCTGAATTTAACGCTGCTTCAGCTCTTGCTAAACACTTCATTCTTATCTTTGTTATCTCTAGATTTGAATGCTCCAATGCACTTTAGTTAGTCTATTATATTCTAGCCTTCACAATTAAAAGCCACCGATGGTTACAGAGATGCACAGTTACTGGCATTGTTGACTCTGGTCCCACATGTCCATTTTTCCTTCCTGTAAAAATTCCCAGTTGCACTTTCAGTGTGTTCTGCACAGCAATGCTAAAATCCGAAATGTACAAAGGCAATGTCGAAGTTCAAGTTCAATGCTTTGCTCAAGCAACATTTTGGCTTAATTACTTCCCACTTTTTCAAACTTTAATCTTGCACAATGGTTGAAGCTATGGCTTACTATGAGCTCACAAGACTGGAAAGAGACCTTGGAGTGTAGGTTCATAGCTCCTTGAAAGTGGAGTCGCAGGTGGATAGGATAGTGAAGAAGGCGTTTGGTATGCTTTCCTTTATTGGCCAGAGTATTGAGTACAGGAGTTGGGAGGTCATGTTGCGGCTGTACAGGACATTGGTTAGGCCAGTGTTGGAATATTGCGTGCAATTCTGGTCTCCTTCCTATCGGAAAGATGTTGTGAAACTTGAAAAGGTTCAGAAAAGATTTACAAGGATGTTGCCAGGGTTGGAGGATTTGAGCTATAGGGAGAGGCTGAACAGGCTGGGGCTGTTTTCCCTGGAGCGTCAGAGGCTGAGGGGTGACCTTTTAGAGCTTTACAAAATTATGAGGGGCATGGATAGGATAAATAGACAAAGTCGTTTCCCTGGGGTCGAGGAGTCCAGAACTAGAGGGCATAAGTTTAGGGTGAGAGGGGAAAGATATAAAAGAGACCTAAGGGGCAACTGTTTCACACAGAGGGTGGCATGTGTATGGAAAGAGCTGCCAGAGGATGTGGTGGAGGCTGGTACAATTGCAACATTTAAGAGGCATTTGGATGGGTATATGAATTGGAAGGGTTTGTAGGGATATGGGCCGGGTGCTGGCAAGTGGGACTAGATTGGGTTGGGATATCTGGTCGGTGTGGACAGGTTGGATCGAAGGGTCTGTTTCCATGCTGAACATCTCTATGACTCTGATTCTATTGATGCCAAGGTCAATCCATTATTGCTTATTTCCCTTTTCCTACCACCAGAGAGGTGTTGACATTGCATTATAATCCCCCGAAAGTTTCCTGAAACGGAAAGGTCATGGGTCTGATCTGCAGAATGTGCAGTGTGTATCTCTGTCAGTTGAGCACGCATTCCCTTTGCACATTGCAGCTATTAATACAAGAGTAGTGCAAGCACCATAAACATGGCAAGTAGATGTGTCTGTTTTTCTCTCTGTCATAATCTCTTGTAATTCAATTCTCTGTCAATACAACATTTTTCTTGAAAAGAAAAGCCACCAAAACACGCTACTTGATCCTTACTCGCCCCACATCCCATTAATCAATTCTAGACAAATTAAACAGTTAAACAAGAACTCGGTTGTGATATTCTTCTTGTTTATTAATTCCTCCATGGTCTCACTCCTCCCTACAGCTTTAATTTTCAGTAGCGCCTCAAGTATCCAAGATGAGTGTTCATATAATTATAGCTTCTTGAACACCTCTGATTTTGATTGCTCATTAATTAGTAGCTAAACTTTCAAGAGGAAAGATCCTACTGGACTTTGTCCTGTCCAATCTAGCTGTGCAGATGCATCTGTTTATGATAGTATTTCCAGGAGTGGCCTCTCCACTGTGGTGTCCAGAATTGACCAGATGATTCTTTATTCCCTTAACTTTGATTTAATAGGTATCTACAGTAAAGTCAACACTGTTAAAATATGTTCATAGAAAGAAATGCCTGATATCGATTCCTCATACTGCCAAGGCTTTCAACTCTCATTGAAGAAAGAATCAATGGATGGATTAGTTTCTTTAATATATTGTGCATCACGTCCTGCATGCGAACCTCCTTGTTATCTACAAAAGCTGAGTGAACAGAATCTTAAAAGTTCCATCCTGAAGTTAGTGAGATTTATCAGTTTGCTCACTTGGATAATGGTTTTACAGTGACTTAAGTCGCAAGTTTTGTAGATGTGGCACATTCCATTTTTCTTTGTTCCATCTAGGTGAGCTCCTTCTATTGTCACTAAGGTTTTTAGCAATAGTTCGTACTGCTCAATTGGGATGGACCATGGAAAAGAATCACTTGTTTTGTCTTGAAGGACTCTGCAGCTCTGTATAATTGCCTGCTCCTATGTCTTGTGTCTTCAGTGTGCACAGTAAAAAAAATACTGAGTTGCTGCATGTGAACCCCCGAAAACAACCTAGCGCTCAATGGCGTTCAAACCGTACAAATAAAAATAAGCTACCTTTTTCTTAACCCTGCTCCTTCAATCATAAGATCATGGCTGAACTGATTTTAACCTCAACTTTACATTCTTGCAAATTCAATTCCAGTCTAATGAAGAAGACTTTAGTATCAGTGACACTAAAACACAACCTTTCGGGCCTTTTCTCAAAGCTATTTATCAGCTAAGTGTTCCTTATGCATACAACTCAAAGTTCAAGAACACTATTATCCCCTCAAAACTGATTACTAAACTTAGTGATCTTTGACTAAGCCCCACTCTGCAAATGGATCCTCAGTTTCCTGACCTACAGACCACAATCAGTGAAGATTCATCTCACTAACACTGAACACTGGAGCCCCCTAAGGGTGCATACTCAGCCCCCTACCGTACGCACTGTATACCCATGATTCCAAAGCCAAATATCAGACTAATGCCATTTACAAGTTCGCTGATGACGGCAACATAGTCGGTCGAATCTCAGATGGTGATGAAACAGACTACAGACAGGAGGTGGAAGACCTGGAAAAACAACCTAGCGCTCAATGGCGGCAAAACCAAAGAACTCATGATTGACTTTTGGCATGGTGTTACTCATGCCCCCCCCCCTACACATTAACAGCACAGAGGTGGAACGAGTGGAGAGTGCAAGCTCCTGGGAGTGGTCGTCCACAACGAGCTTTCTTGGACTCTTCATGTAGACACACTGGTTACAAAGCCCCAACAATGTCTCTTCTTCCTCAGGCAGCTGAGGAAATTTGGCATGACAGCGAATATCCTTGCCAACTTATATAGGTGTGCCATCGAGAGCATTCTGTCTGGATGTATCACTACTTGGTATGGCAACTATACCGTTCAAGATCGGAGATGGTTACAAAGAGTGGTGAACTCGGCCCAAATAATCACAAAGGCCAACCCATGTATAGAATCCATCTACCAGGTCCGTTGTTAAGGAAAGGCCGCCAGCATTCTCAAAGATCTGTCTCACCCTGGCAATGTTTTTCTACAACCTCTATTATAGAGGAGTAGGTACAAAACCTGAACACATGCACCAGCCGGTTTCGAAACAATTTCTACCCTACTGTTGCTAAAATACTGAATGGACTCTCAAACTCTTAAAATTCGCCTATACATGTGTTTTTGTTTTTGCTGCTGTTTACCTATTATTTACTTACCTATGCTACTTAACTATGTGATCTGTCTGTATTGCTTGCAAGAGGCCCTAACAGCTTTCTCAAATGGACATAAATGATTCCATAATATTTCAAAGAAAATTAGGGAGATGTTCTCTGCCATCCTGGCCAATATCTATCCCTCAACAAACACCACAAAATATAAGTCACCTTGTTGTTAAGTCACTGCTGCTTCTATGACTTTGTTGAATGCAAACTGGCTGCTACATTTCCTATAGTACAACAGTGACTACATTTGTGAAGTGCTTTGAGACAGTGAAAAGTGCTGTAAAATGCGAATTTTTTAAGGCACAAAACTGTTGGTATCTCAAAAACAATTTCTCAACCATATTCAAAGATCTTTTCCTGCTTAAGTTTATGAGACTAGCAATTAAAACTTCATTCTTCTTCCACATAAACGTAAGCATGCCCCCAGGAAGTGAAAAAAAATTCCTTAAGATAACTTTGCTCTCAATCCACTACTTAAATGGACTTTTCACATCACAAAAGGAGATCAAAGAGGTATCATTACAGGTGAAAGGTAATTACAAACATATTCTTTCAACAAAACCTGAATAGATTCTGGTTAGGTGCAGAGCATTTTCATTTGAAGGTTTCCTAAATAGTCAAACAATCTTTTTACATTATCCACCATTGTAAGGCTGTTTGAAACAGATTGATTGAAAAATCGATTCCCCTTCTGCTGAAAGATATTAAGTATTTGGGTGTAGAGTGAGGATGTGTTTGAGGTGGTGTATCATTTTAATCTAGAGCAGGCTTTATGATCTTTGAATTTTAGACAAATCAAAACATAGGTCAGGGATACAGTCACATGCTTTAACAGGTACTGAAAACTTCCTTAAATGGAAGATTTAATGGTCAAATAAAGACAATTTATTTTCCTTATTTCCTAGTTTCTAGGTAAATTTAAAGCAAGTTCAAATTACCTTATTTAGCAATTCTTTCAGATTCTCTTGCGTTTTCACTATTTCCTTCCAGTGTTCAATCTGTTCATTCTTCACGTGCTTTTCTTGCAGTTGGATGACAACGACTTGTGATTTTTTTTTTCTTATTAACATTGTGTGTCTTCTAATTCATTTAATTTTTATGCAAAGCCTGTTGAGGGCAATACAGACTCCCAGACGTGAGGGGAGGGGCAAATCTTTATCTTCATCTTCATCACAACATTTTGTCCCATTTCATCTCACCAATGTCCTTCTTTGTGGTCTTGGATCATCATTTTTTCTATAAACTCAGCAGACCAGTCCTAGATATTTTCCAATCAACTTGCCTGGCTCAGAGATAAGGACACTAGTACAACACCCTAACAGCCTTAACCAACTCATTCTTTATTTTCAAAATATAACCTATTTTTCTAATCAGCTTGTTCAGGGATATTTTTAATAGAATCTACAGTGTGGAATATGCCATTTGGGCCATAGAGTCCACTCTGATCCTCCAAAGAGGATCCTACCTCCATACCATTTAACCCTGCATATCCCATGGCTAATCCACCTAACCTGAACATTGTTGTGATTTGGAAGTGCCACTGTTAAACTGGGGTGTACAAAATTAAAAATTACATCACACCAGGTTACAGTCCAACAGGTTTATTTGGAAGCACTGGCTTTTCAAGCGCTGCTCCTTCATAGGTGGTTGTGGAGTATAAAATCATAAGACACTGAATTTATAGCAAAGGTTTACAGTGTGGTGCAACTGAAATTATATATTAAAGTTTGTTAAGTAATTCATCTTTTAGAACTACCATGTTGGTTTCTATTCTTTCATATGTAAATCACAGAACTTTTTAAAATTACATTCTCAAGTGAACTTTAACAATAGATGCCATGTTGGCCCAGATAATGCATTGAAGGTGTGAGGTACCCTGTGTGAGGCTGGCTGTGCCCCAATGTTCAGACTGATTCTATTTCTAAAAAAGGGATTTAGAGCATCTTCCATAGATTCATGCAGTTTTTTGAGCTAGGTAAAATGTAATTCTGCAAATACAAATTCACCCCACAAGAGTATGTCTTTGTGTGGGGTGGGGGAGTGGTAGTGGTATGAGCATCTGTGAGAGAGTGTGAGTGCAAAGGTGTAGAAATCTGTGAGAGGGTGCAAGTGTGGGTATGTATGTGTGAGCGTATGAGAGAGAGCTTGTGTGTGAGAGAGGGTCTGCATCAGTATATGGGTCTGTGTGTGGTTGTGAGAGTGTGTAGTGTAGTGGGGTCACCTGTAATGTGACATGAACCCAAGGTCCCAGATGAGGCCATCCCCATGGATACCGAACTTGGCTATCAGCCTCTGCTCAGCCATTTTGCATTGTTGCCTGTCCCAAAGTCCTCCAAGGCGGACTTCGGGACAGGCAACAACGCAAAGTGACTGAGCAGAGCCTGATAGCCAAGTTCGGTACCCATGGGGATGGCCTCAGCCAGGACTGTGGATTCATCTCACACTGCAGATGACCCATTGAACTACATATTCTCACAAACCTTCCCCCCCCCCCCCCCCCAACGCGCACACTGTCCTACAGATCCATACACTCATGCAGACCCTCTCATACACTCACACATACTACAGATCCATACACTCATGCAGACCCCCTCATACACTCACATACACATGCACACTCTCGCAGACTTATATACCCCTTTACAACTCTCTTGCACACACACACGCACTCTTACATACTCTCATACTCCCCACACACAGGCACCCACATGCGCACACACACACACACAAGTTTGCGGAGTGAATTTGTACTTGCAGAATTACATTTTAGTTTGCTGAAAAACTGCATGAATCCATGTAAGTTCCTCTAAATTCCTTTTTTAGAAATAGAATCAGTCTGAACATTGGGGGGACAGACAGCCTCACGCAGGGCACCTCACACCTTCAATGCATTATCTGAACCGCCATGGCACCTATTGTTAAAGTTCACTTGAGAATGTAACCTTTTTAAAAAAAAGTTCTGTGATTTACATATTCGATTACTTAGTGTGGAAACAGGCCCTTCGGCCCAACAAGTCCACGCCGACCTGCCGAAGCGCAACCCACCCAGACCCGTTCCCCTACACCTAACACTACAGGCAATTTAGCATGGCCAATTCACCTGACCTGCACATTTTTGGACTGTGGGAGGAAACAGGAACACCCAGAAGAAACCCACCCAGACATGGGGGCTGTGAGGCAGCAGTGCTAACCACTGTGCCACTGGTCGTTCTAGAAGATAAGAGATTTAACAAGCAATCTAGATCTTTTTCAATATATAATTTCAGTTACATAGCAGTGTAAACTTTTATAAGTTCCGTGTTTTACGATCTCATATTCCACAACCACCTGATGAAGGAACAGCGCTCTGAAAGCTGCTTCCAAATAAACCTGTTGGACTATAATCTGGTGGTGTGTGATTTTTTTTTAACTTCGCACATTGTAGGACTATGGGAGGAATCTTGAGCACCCGAGGAAACCCCTGCAGGTACGGGGAAAACTCCACACGTACAGTCCCTAACAGATGGAATGGAACCGGCGTCCCTGGCGCTGGGTGGCAGCAGCTAACCTCTGAGCCACTATGACGCCATTTTTGGAGCTGTTGTGACTTGGACCTGGACCTCTCAGTTCGTGGGTACGGTCATTACCACTGCATCACAAGGGGGCTGTGAAACCAGAATACTGCCAAACTCAGCTTGGAGATGTTCCTGCACAATCCTCTGGAGTGGATGGCACTCTAAACCAGCCTCCGGGCCCAGGGATAGGGACGACCACTGCACCACAAGAGGCTTATTAAATCACATAATTGCAGAGTCTTCACCACTCCCCTGCTACCAAAGTCTTACGTCAGACGTTGGTCTGATTGTCCGGCTATGCTATCACTTCCATGAGTGCTAGTATTGCCGGAAAAGACGGAGTATACAGAAAGGTTTCGGGGATTCAAAGTGTGTAGGTATCTTAGAGCCCGAGGAGGGGGTAGAGTGGCTTGTAGTGTCAGGTTATGTGTGTTGCGCGGGAGTGGAATTCTGTGGACTGATAAATGCAGGGCAAAGTCTGTTTGGCGGCGAACGCCTCCCCACTTCTTCCTTCACGTAGATTTCTTTTTTAAAGAGGTACTGTATCCTGTCTGAGAGCTATAGCTAATCGCATTTTGGTATGGGTCGGGTATATATTGGGGTCAATTTAGTTTGAGCTTTCAGCAAACTCAGTTGATCCCTTGTTATTTCTTTATATACCACGGGCAAGGTAAAGAGGTACCAGGAAATAGCGAACTAGCAGGGGAAGAAAAATAGCAGCAATTCAACGAGGCAGTGGTTGGAAAAACAACATGCAGCGGAGGTAAAAGGCCAACTAATTAAGGACTGTTCAAACAAAATGATTATAACTTATATGCCAGCATTTTCCTTGAAATTCGTTTGGTATTCCTTCCTCTTCCTTGTCCCAGCATCTCAATACCTGGTTGCAATAAATAGTTTGAACCAAGCGACTAAGGTCAATCCTAGTTGAACATTGAATATGAATTAACAAGTGTACCACAGGTGCTGCAAGTAACTGATTCATTTTGATTTTGTGATTATGTGTTCTGCAATCTCAATTTTTTTTACAAAACGTTTGTCATTATTTTGTTTTTCTTTCCAGTTTTACTGGGTATATTGGCTGCCATATTCGACATATAAAATGAATGTTCTAATAAATCGATTTGGTAGAGTGAAGCTACGAATAAGAAATGTCAATCCATTTTATTTGGCAAATTGCAATCAAAGACTTTTCTGGACATTGAAGACACAATTCAGATCATTCTCAAATAATAAGACTTGTAAGCCTCAGAATTTCACAGACTATGAATCTATTAAACAGCAGTACAAACCACAAGTGCCAGAATACTTCAATTTTGCAAGTGATATCCTCGATAAGTGGAGTGAAATGGAAAAGGTACTTTAAATACAAATTAAATCTCTATTATACAACAGGGTTATAATGCAAATATCTGTGAAATTAGAATGGTTTATGAATTCACCCATGTTAGGAATAATTGAATAGTTGGTTAGTGTATTCTCTACTTCAGGAAGTTTTAACTTCTGCAAAGTTAAGACTTTTGCCAATTATGGCCATTCTAAAATGATAAATGTGTTAATGTGTCTTGTTCAGAACTAAGAGAGGAAACCTATTTGGCATGATTCTAAAATTACAAAAACTATACAAATATTCATTTAAATTTAATTTTAAAATGTACAAAATTGTTAGAAATGAGTAATTTCAAGGACAGTGAGAGAAAGTGAGGACCGCAGATGCTGGAGATCAGAGTCGAGAATGTGTGCTGGAAAAGCTCAGCAGGTCAGGCAGCTTCCGGGAGGCAAGAGAATCGAAGTTTTGAGGATAAGCCCTTAATCAGGAATCAGGCTTGTGGGCTCCGGGGCTGAGAGATAAATGGGAGGGGGTGCGGTGGGGTTGCAGGGGACGGGGAAGGTAGCTGAGAATGTGATAGGTAGATGAAGGGGGTGGAGAAGGTGATAGGCTAGAGAGGAGGGTGGAGCGGATAGATGGGAAAGATGATGGACAGGTCAAGAGGGCAGTACAAAGTTGGAGGCTTGGGACTGGGATAATATTGGGGGAGGGTAAACTTAGGAAACTGGTGAAATCCACATTGATATCGTGTGGTTCCAAGATGGAATATGAGGTGTTCTTCCTCCAGGCATCGGGTGGTAAAGGTTTGGCAATGGAGAAGGCTCAGGACCTGCATGTCCTTGGTGGAGTGGGGAGGGGGGTTGAAGTGTTCAGCCACAGGGCAGTGGGGTTGGCTGGTGCGGGTGCCCCAGGGATGTTCTCTGAAATGATCTGCAAGTTGCCGTTCTGTCTCCTTGATGTAGAGGAGACCATATTGGGTGCAACGTTTACTGTCAATAGTATTGGTGCAGGTACAGTAAGTTTCTGTGGGATGTGGAAGGATCCTTTGGGGCCTTAGACGGAGGTGAGTGGGGAGGTATGGGCACAGGTTTGCACTTCCTGCAGTGGCAGGGGAAGGTACTGGGAGTGGGGTGGGGGGAGGGGGGAATGCGTGGATCTAACAAGGGAGTCACGGAGGGAATGGTTGCTCTGGAGTGCTGATGGGGTGGGGAGGGAAATATATCTCAGGTGATGGGGTTTGTTTGTAGATGGTGGAAGTGGCAGAGGATGATACGATATAATGCCTCATATTCTGCCTTGGGACCCTGCAACCACCCAGAATGTAGATTTCACTAGTTTCCTCATTTCCCATCCCCCCACATTATCCCAGTCCTCAGCGTTCAGCTCAGAACTGACTTCTTGACTTGTCCAACAGCTTTCCTATCTAGCTACTGCACCCTCCTCTCCAACCTATCACCTTCCCCACCTTCATCTACCTATCACATTCTCAGCTACCTTTCCCCCCCAACCCACTCCCCTCCCATTTATCTCTCAGCCTCCGGCTCACAAGCTTCATTCCTGATGAAGGACTTATGCTCAAAATGTCGATTCTTTAGCTTCTTTGATAATTTCAGGGACAGTATATCACTGACCAGAACTTGCTATGAAAAACAAAATCATGGTAGTATTGATACATAGATTAAACTTTCTAAAAAGAAAATGTGCTGAGTATTTTTTTCACTAAATCTTATTCAAATACAATGTTTTCTGTGGAAAATGTTTTGAGATATGGTGCCTTCAGATACTTGTATTTTTACATGTTTGATAATTCCACTGATATTTTCACATTTCACATTTCAGGCTGGAAATAGAGGTTCAAATCCTGCTTTCTGGTGGTTGAGTGAACACGGGCAAGAAGTGAAATGGAGTTTCCAGGATCTTGACATTTACTCTAAGAAGGTGGCCAATGTCCTGTCAGATGCCTGTGATTTACAGTTACAGGATCGAGTCATTGTTATTCTGTCCAGAGTTCCAGAATGGTGGCTTATAAACATAGCATGCATTAGAACAGGTAAAGTATTGTGGTCAACATGTCTTGAGATGGATGTTTAGTAAAAGACATCTGAATTGGTTTGAATTGAATTAGCTTTATTGTCTCACAAACTCAATGAGTACAGTGAAACATGTATACCATAAGACCATAAGACATAGGAGTGGAAGTAAGGCCATTCGGCCCATCGAGTCCACTCCGCCATTCAATCATGGCTGATGCGCATTTCAGCTCCACTTACCAGCGTTCTCCCCGTAGCCCTTAATTCCTCTAGACAACAAGAATCTATCAATCTCGGCCTTGAAGACATTTAGCGTCCCGGCTTCCACTGCACTCCGTGGCAATGAATTCCACAGGCCCACCACTCTCTGGCTGAAGAAATGCCTCCACATTTCTGTTCTGAAATGACCACCTCTAATTCTAAGGCTGTGTCCACAGGTCCTAGTCTCCTCGTCTAACGGAAACAATTTCCCAGCATCCACCTTTTCCAAGCCATGTATTATTTTGTACGTCTATATTCAATCTCCCCTTAATCTTCTAAACTCCAACGAATACAATCCCAGTATCCTCAGCCGTTCCTCATATGTTAGACCTGTCATTCCAGGGATCATCCGTGTAAATCTCCGCTGGACACGTTCCAGTGCCAATATGTCCTTCCTGAGGTGTGGGGACCAAAACTGGACACAGTACTCCAAATGAGGCCTAACCAGAGCTTTATAAAGTCTTAGTAGTACATCTCTGCTTTTATATTCCAACCCTCTTGAGATAAGAGACAACATTGCATTCGCTTTCTTAATCACGGACTCAACCTGCATGTTTACCTTTAGAGAATCCTCAACTAGCACTCCCAGATCCCTTTGTGCTTTGGCTTTATTAATTTCCTCACCATTTAGAAAGTAGTCTATGCTCTTATTCTAAGAACCTTTTATCCCAACTCTCTGCCTTCTGTTAGACAGCCAATCCTCAATCCATCCCAGCAGCTCACCTCGAACACCATGGGCCCTCACCTTGCTCAGCAGCCTCCCGTGTGGCACCTTATCAAAGGCCTTTTGAAAGTCTAGATAGACCACATCCACTGGGTTTCCCTGGTCTAACCTACTTGTTACCTCTTCAAAACATTCCAACAGGTTTGTCAGGCATGACCTCCCTTTACTAAATCCTATACATAACCACCTGCAGCGCCATCTTAGGTACAGTTTCTTTAGTCACAAGGTCTTAGAAAATTGAGAAATAAAATATCCAGCATTTCAAAAATAAAAGTCCAGAACAGCGCTTCTCCAACCCATAACTGGCAGTTCACCTCCAGTCCACACCCACCCCCGGTTCGAGACCACACTGGGCTTCACCCTGAGGATCATGACACTGGGAAATCGCTCTAGAATGCCCCGCTGAGCATAAGAATCCCAGGCCATAATAGGAGCTATCGTCAGAGGCAGGGAGTCATCTGCCAGGAGGGAAGAAGAGAAAGAAAACACCAAGAGGGGAAAAAAAAAGAGAAGAAAAGAAGGAGATGATCGGGCAGAGCAGACGATCTCTGACTGAAGCAACGTACTCTGCCACCAACTTGAACCATTTCTTTATTTTGCTGACCTATAAGAGATTGTATCATAGCAACCAGACTCAAAATCAGAACCTTGTAAGGGGTTCCAAATAACTCATGCATGTTGCTCTTAGTTGACAGATTTGTAACCTTTTTTTTTTTAAGCCAGCAATTATTGGCAAAATGGATGCTGAGTTTGGGTGCATCAATGATTTGTGGCCTTTCCAAACTATATGTAATTCATTCGCCTCCCACTTAATTACACTTGCAGGTCATGCATTGATAGTGACATTGCATTTGTTTTAATAAAACTATATCTGTTAAAAATAAATTAAGGAATTATTAGCGAGATTTGAGAAGATTTGTAACTCAGGTTGAGGTTCTGGATGTAGTTGTGGTTCTGTTCCCCGAGCTGGGAATTTGTGTTGCAGACGTTTCGTCCCCTGTCTAGGTGATATCCTCAGTGCTTGGGAGCCTCCTGTGAAGCGCTTCTGTGATGTTTCCTCCGGCATTTATAATGGTTTGTATCTGCCGCTTCCGGTTGTCAGTTCCAGCTGTCCGCTGCCGGTATATTGTGTCCAGATCGATGTGCTTGTTGATTGAATCTGTGGATGAGTGCCATGCCTCTAGGAATTCCCTGGCTGTTCTCTGTTTGGCTTGTCCAATAATAGTAGTGTTGTCCCAGTCAAACTCATGTTGCTTGTCATCTGCGTGTGTGGCTACTAAGGATAGCTGGTTGTGTCGTTTCATGGCTAGTTGGTGTTCTGGATGTAGGTTTGCTCGCTGAGCTGGAAGATTCATTTTCGGATGTTTCATCACCATACTAGGTAACATCTTCAGTGAGCCTCCAGACGAAGCACTGCGGGTGTTTCCTGCTTTCTATTTATTGAGTTTCCTTGGGGTGGTGATGTCATTTCCTGTGTGGTGTCATTTACTATGGTGATTTCACCAGGGGGTGGTAAATGGGATCCAAGTCAATGTGTTTTTTGGTAGAGTTTCGGTTGGAATGCCATGCATCTAGGAATTTTTATACGTGTCTCTGTTTGGCTTGTCCTAGGATGGATATGTGGTCCCAGTCGAGGTGGTGTGCTTCTTTATCTGTATGTACGGATGCCAGTGAGAGAGGGTCATGTCTTTTTTTGGCTAGTTGACGTTCGTGTATCCTGGTAGGTAGCTTTCTGCCTGTTTGTCCAATGTAGTGTTTGTTACAGTCCTTGCACGGTATTTTTGGAATGACATTAGTTTTGCTCATTGTCTGTATAGGGTCTTTCAAGTTCATTAGCTACTGTTTAGTTTGTTGGTAGGTTTGTGGGCTTCCATGATGCCAAGGGGTCTGAGTAGTCTGGCAGTCATATCCGAGATGTCTTTGATGTAGGGGAGAGTGGCTTGGGTTTCTGGACATGTTTTGTCTGCTTGTTTGGATTTTTTGCTGAGAAATCAGTGGACTGTGTTCATTGGGTACCCATTCTTTTTGAATAACTGTAAAGGTGATTTTCCTCGGTGCTGCAGTGTGTGTTGGCTTGTTGAAATAATGTTCTGATGCTGCTTCATTTGTGGATATTAGGATGATTCCTTCTGTAGTTCAATATTTGGTCCATATGTGTTGTTTTCCTGTAGACACTGGTTTGAAGTCTTCCATTGGCTGTTCGCTCTACTGTGGTATCTAGGAATGGCAGTTTGGTGTTGTTTCCTCCTCTTTAGTGAATTTTATGCCAGTACTATGAACCTTCTAGCTTAACAAGCAAAACCTACATTCGTTAAGTCATTACATTTGTAAGAAAATTAACCAGGTTCTGTTGGTAGATTTTTGGTGTTTTAGTGATCCAATTGAACCTTCAGTTTTGGACCTCTTAATTTGTAGTCCACTCTAGGATAAGAGATTCTCTTGAGGAATATACAGTAAAAAGACTGAGTAGTAACAAATTGGATAGCTTGGATGCAATGGTATGTCCCTATCTCTGAGTCAGATGTTTTGATTTTAAGTCCTTTTCTAGGACTTGAGACCATGGAAGGTGTGCTTATGAAGCAGCCAAGCCAAGCAATAATATCCTACATATTCTTCCAGAGTTCAACCCTTCATACCTCAGGCTATTGATTTTTGTGAGCTGCAGAAACGGTCATAAGTATACCACAGACCCATAGAATGAAATGCCTACGGTGTGGAAGCAGGCCATTCAGCCCATTGAATCCACACCAATCTTCCAAAGAGTGTCCCATCCAGACCCACCCTCTTTATTTCTGTAGCTTGCATTTCCCATGGCTAATCGACCTCCCCTGCATATTCCTGGACACTATGAGCAATTTAGCATGGCCAATCCACTTGTGGGAGGAAATCAGAGCACTGGAGAAATTCCATGCAGACACGGGGAGCATGTACAAAATCCACACGGCTACCTGATGAAGGAGCAGTGCTCCAAACTGTAGTGCTTCCAAATAAGACTGTTGGAGTATAACCTGGTATCGTGTGTTTTTTTTTTTTAAACTTTGTCCACCCCAGTCCTTGGGAAAGTTGGACCTCCTCCACACCAAAACTCCACACACAGTTACCCAAGGGTGGAATCAAACCAATGCTGTGAGGCAGCCGTGCTAACCGCTAAGCCACTGTATTGTCCATAACCCTGTACTGAATAATAAGACATAAACAGAAAATACTGAAATGTTCTGCAAGGTAAGCAGCGTCTGTGGAAAAGAACACATTTAACTTTTAAAGTCTATGACCTTCTTCAGAACTGGAAGACATTACAGTTACAGCAAAGAAGCAGCCCTCCGAAAGCTTGTACTTCCAAATCAGTCATAAAAATGGGGTGGCACAGTGGCTTAGTGGTTCGCACTGCTGCCTCACAGCACCAGGATCCCAGGTTCGATTCCAGGCTTGGGTGACTGTGCAAACTCCACAGACATTCTCCCCGTTTCTGCATGGGTTCCTGGTGCTCCGGATTCCTCCCACAATCCAAAAGATGTGCAGATCGGGTGAATTGGCCAAGCTAAATTAGTCAGAGGAAACTGGGTCTGGGTGGGTTGCTCTTTGGGGGGTCAATGTGGACTGGTTAGGCCGAAGGGCCTGTTTCCACATTGTAGTGAATCTAATCATAACAATTTTTAAACAAATACAGGCAGGATAGGAAAGAGCAGAGAAGAACAAAAGTGAAGGTCTAAGTTTTGGTGGAAGGCAGGTGACATTTATTGTGCGGAAAAACTATTACAGTTACCTGTCTGAAACATGGGAGCAATGGTTATGATCAGAAATTGTTGAACTCCACCCTGAGTTTTCTATGCTCTTATAAATTTTAGATTACACCCTTCCAGCTACAGTGAAAAATGTGATTCTTAAGATTTCAGTGAAATAGTGTAGAGGCTGGAACAATGTGGTCAGAATAGAAGTGAGACAGTGGGAGAGTCTTTCCAGCCAGCTCTTGAACGATGTGGGCACTGGCAAGTCAGTCTATAAAATTTGACAAGAATGGGAAAATGAGATTCTTGACTTAGAATAAGATTCAACTTTCCCAAGGTTCTAACAGTGAGACAAGAATCTCACTAGTGAGCAGCAAGGGGCCTATTTGCATGCACTAACATGTCATTATTACAGAATCTCACCTCATTTATCTGGGGTTTGTTATTTTCCCAGACATCGGAGAGAAACAAGACAGCAACAATTTCTGACATAAAACTTTGAGCAGGTGCCTGACAGCTGCAACTCATCAGTGTCTTCTCTGCGTATCCTTTTTACCCAGCATTCCCTAACATTTCATGGTACCTGAATGCCTGCATCCTCCATCCATACATGTTGGCATTGGCAAAGCACCAATGTAACCATGTCAAAGAGCACATTCAAGACTTAGTTTTCCAACAGCTCAGCACTTAAACACCAAGCTCCAAAGTATAGTATTAATGCTCATGCTTGCAAGCTAAAAGTAGATGTTCAGCAATCACTCAGTCTGCATTTGGTATTCTCAGTATCAAAAAGGAACACTAGAAGAGAAGGAAGATTAAGCTTGGTTGCATTGACCAGGGTTGGTGAAGTTGCTGTTCCTTCCAGTGCGCTGTCATCATGAAACGCATCTTTCTCTCTACTCCCCATTTTTTCTTTGCAATATCTTGGACTACCATGTTCTTTTTGGCACCCTTACAAAGTGCAGGAGATGAAATACTTGTCTCTTTATCTCCCACTTCTCAATATGCTGGGCCCTGAACATTCATAGGTGAAAGTGTGATTTAATTATACTACTTTGAATTTAGCATCTTTAATTTGTTTCTCAAAATATAGTATTCTGTATACCAGAAGGCTATGTGGAGATTGATAAATATTTTCTGAACATTTTGTTCAATTTGCAAATGTAATCCTAAGCTCTTGGTCATTTGTTGTTGTGGTAAAACAATGGCTTTAATAGGTGTATTTTATTCTTTTTTTAATATGAAGAGACATTGGGACAGTGGTGCTCACTGAGCTGTTCTGGCCCATAAAGTAAGCAGCTTGATAGGCCATGGATTTTTTTAAAAGTTCAAACAATAGGAGTAGCATGAATGGGTGGAGTCAGGCTCCCACAGAACCAGGGTTTTAGTTTAGTTTTCAGTAATTGTTGGGGTTTTGAAGCTGCCATATGTCTCTCCCAACTACTGCAAAATGTTCAAGTTCTCCCTGTCTGCCAGAATTTTCTTTTGATGTTCTTTTCTCCTGGACAGGAGAAACACTGCATGCCAGACGATCTATTTTACTGAATTTGTCTTTGAGTATGTTTATGGGATGCTTCTATATTGGAACAGTAGCTGTTAAGTATTTAAATAATCTATTTATTCTGTTAAGTTTTCAATAGAGTTAAAGTTTGTATTTTAACTGCAGGGGAAGAACAAAGTCTGTTCTGCTTAAAACCAAGGAGTGTAACCAACTGAATTACATCTAGAACACAGCACCTTACACTTGCCTTTAAATCAGATAAAAGTTGCGATCTAGACTATCTTCTGGATATATTTGCAGGGGGTTTGGTCTGGACCATAACATTGTTTTAATTCTCTGTACTGCCTCCACTCCAATCTCTCTGTCGTGGCCTCTTGCACCATTCCAAGAAAGTTTATTGGGAACTCAAGAAATTTTTTTTTTGATTTAGCACTTTACAACCTTTTGGATACTGAATTCAGATATTGATAATCTATCCCCTTTTTGTTTTTCATACTTGAGGTGGTGATTCGTTAAACCATCCTTGCATTCTACTTTTAATACAGAAATTTCTTCTTTCCCCTTTCCTCCTTCACTGCATGTCAGTGTACTTGAACCTGTTATATCTGTAATGTTTTCCAGTTCTGTTGGAAGGGCACAAAACTGAACTCTTAATCCTTCCACGAACAAATGCTACTTTGTCTGCTGAGTATTTCCAGCATCTTCAGTTTATGTGATAGGTTTCCAACATTTTATTTTGCATTATAGATAATACAGTTCAGGTTTGTTGCTTTGAAACAATTCAAATCTGAATTAATAAATTAGTTCCAATTAATTCTAAAACTTTTTTTGCAAATATTTAGGTATTAATCTTTTTGTTTGTGCTCTGTTTAGGTACTGTACTGATCCCTGGCACAACTCAGTTAACAGACACCGATATTTTACACCGTCTTCAAGCCTCCAAAGCAAAATGCATCATTACAGATGACAGCCTGGTGGATGCTGTAGATTTGGTGGCATCCAAGTGCTCATCTCTCAAAGTAAAGGTGACGATATCGCATGCACAAAGAGCGGGATGGATGAACTTCCAAGATCTTTTCCGGTTAGTAATAACTGTATTCACATGGAGTCATTTTAAAATTGATTTGTGCTTCATGACCTCAAAGTAAACATGCTTCAAACATATGTATAGATAGTGACAACATTTTCAATTAAGGTATTGAGACTGTTTAATATTTAGTCAGTTAACTGGGTTGAATTGGAATAGTGATACACTGTGAAATTCTAATCACTTCAAGGAGCTTTGAACACCATAATTGTTTGATCAGTTAATTAAATAAATGTTATTTTTATTTGAACATTTTATTGTGTATTTTTTTGATAAATGTTGCAATAATTTTGCTGTATGAAATTCAAGTGAAATGCTGAAGGGTGGAACTCTAGGATACCAGGTTTTTTTCAGTCACCCTTTGAAAAACACTGTATTGATGCAAGCTGTTTTGGAACTAAAGAGAGTTCAAGAACACTGCTGTTTTAATTAATATGTTTTCATCACTGTTGGGCACTTTCAGCTTATTCTAATTGTGTTGATGGTAGCAGTGGCCTCCAACCACCAACACTGTGCTATCTTATCTCCCAAAAACACCTCACTTCTTTTTGGTATCTACTTGCAACATTCCTAGGATCCACCTATATAATTGAATATGTGATACATAGAACATAGAACAGTACAGCACAGAACAGGCCCTTCAGTCCACGATGTTGTGCTGACCACTGATCCTCATGTATGCACCCTCAAATTTCTGTGGCCATATGCATGTCCAGGAGTCTCTTAAATGTTCCCAATGACCCTGCCTCCACAACTGCTGCTGGTCCAGGCAGCATCCTGGTAAACCTCCTCTGAACCCTCTCCAAAGCATCCACATCTTTCTTATAATAGGGCGACCAGAAGTGGACGCAGTATTCCAAGTGCGGTCTAACCAAAGTTTTATAGAGCTACAACAAGATCTCACGACTCTTAAACTCAATCCCCCTGTTAATGAAAGCCAAAACACCATATGCTTTCTTAATAACCCTGTACACTTGGGTGGCCATTTTAAGGGATCTATGTAATTTTTTTAAAAACTGCCTTGCCTTAGGTTCAGTCTTCCGGGTTCGTCTTACCTCCGCTGCTGCTCGCATGTGGAACCCATCCCACTGAATTCATTTTGTTAAAGTATAAGTAGAAATCCCTGAAGGTAGCAGATTATGAACACAAAAATCTATTCATTCTAGTAAACTATAAATGAGCTGGAAGAATTTCTACCCAAGATAGTTCACTGTCTTATTTGTCCTTTGGCAGAAGCTGAAAAAGGTGTGAATGAGCTACTTAAAGCCAACACAAATGTAAATTCTAAAGAAAAAAGTATCCGTTTTTCATGTACTTCAATTGTGCATATTACATATGATAAGCACAGCTGTTTCGGCCTGAAATTAAATGAAACACTTTAAAGATGTTATAACAAGTAACTTAATATTGACATTTTACACTAATAACTAATGCTTTTTGCATATGATTGGTACAAAAGAAAATTTAATATCCAATTTAAATGGGGGATGGTTAAGTAGTGAGTACACATAATATAAAGGAGGAAAGATTACCAAGTCCATGATACTCACCATATCAATTGGATGGTGCAGTAGTATATGCATCCTCCAGGTGGTATGAGTGGTCCCAGAATTACAAGCATCTGACTTTAGAAATCTCAAACTTGTAAATGATATCCAACATGCAAATGTTTCCTTTTTTTTTAAAGCAGCTATTTTACTGTCCCTGCATTTTGTTCCATATTTGTGTCATTTTCAGAAAAGCTCAACTAACCTCTGGGAGTCTGTACATTGTATCATCAGATTATACTTGTACATTTCATTCATTTTTAGATGCAGCAGACTTCTTCTACCCTATATCTGATACTGTTCAATGTTTCTATGCATTGTTTTAGGGAAAAAATGCCCTTGCATCCTAGTTATGCTATCACGTGTATCATTTTACAGTCTTTCAATCTCCAGTCATTCACTAACATTTTCTTTTATATTAAATTAAATATTAGACATTGCACTATGAAGAAAATTCTTGCAATGAGGTTGTCTAAAAATTTAAATCTGCAATATGTGTTCTCAGATTCTGGCATTAATATTTGTGTAAGTATTTTGCTACAATGGGAGTTGACTTGCACAATCTATTTCCAGTGAGATCAAATGCCTTGAATATTCTTGTTTGTGAGCTGTTATGGATACTTTGTGCCTTTCATGCATGTTTCATTATCTTTATAAGTGAGCTGCATAAACACTATTTATTATGAGAGGAAGTAAAAATGAATAACATGCCATTGAGGTAAATTTACAGAACAGCATTTATGATTAGACTCAGACTCTTCTTTACAAGGAGATGATGAGGAAGCAGGGAAATCTTTAGCAATCTGCAAACATGGGCAAGTGTCAGGGGTTCAGGACTTCATTCAATTTTGTTTAATCCATTTTCAGTCCAGGCCCTCAAGTGGGAAGGTTTACAGGATGAAGGAGCCAGAGATTGCAAGGAAGAGGGTGTCAGATTGTGTGGAGAGATCCTGGGTCAAAATTGCTAGGGAAATTGGATTCCAGGAGGACTATTTCACTGATGTTCAACATCAAATAATGAAGAGAGAGTCTAAGGGTGGCAGTTTGAGGCAAGATGGTTTAGAGGAGTCAGAGGAGGTGGAAGCATTCGTGCTGCAGAAGGAATGCTGGATAAGCACTTAACATTCTATCCAAATAGCTACCAAAATCTAGGGCATGTTGCCTTATTTGAGTATTACAATTAATTGTCTTTCTTTTAGTACCAAGTTAGAGAGAGATTCATACAGAATGGAAACTGGCTCTTTAGCCTACAATATCTGTGCTAATCTACAAATACCAAATACATTAATCCCATTTACTTGCACTTGGTCGATAGCCTACAATGCCCAGTAAAATTAACATCAATGTTTGAAAAAATAATGGAATCCAAACTGAGGAGAGAATAGGGCACATTAAAAATGAGGAAAAAAGGTAATAAGTACTCATCTTGAATCTTAAAAAGGAAAATCTTGCTTGACCAGTTTTATTCCATTTTTGAGGAGGTAGGTGATAACGCAGGAGATGTCATTTATCTGGTTTTTCAAAAGCCTTTCAATTAGGTGTCCTATTGTAGTCTAATTAATAGGTCAGAGAATGTGGAGTCCTTCTGTAAAAGGTATCCCATTCCAGACTGATAAGGTCAGAGAATCCATCTAGAATAAGTCACAAAATGAATTTCTGGGTGAATCCAAGATTTGAAGCAGAGAGTTGGAGTAAAGATTATTTATTCAGAGTAACAGAAGGTGACAAAATGATGTTCCATAATGATCAGTGCTGTGACCATGCTCGCAATTTGTATTAATGTTTGGACTTTGAAATCAAAACACAGTTTGACATTTTCAAATAGCACCAACTAGAGAGTATGGATTAGTCGATAAAAGAAATTATACAAGCGTATTAATAAACTTTCAAAATGAACAAATTGGTAATTTCTGTTGAATAGAAATGCAAAATGTTACATTTTGATCAGATGTTAAGGGAATGTTGGTAGAGAAATAAGGAGATTTTGGAGTTTGAGTACATCAATTACTAAAAATTGGCCACCAGACGAGAAAGAAGATTTTATTTCTGGAAACATAGAATAGTTGAACCTTGGCTCAACTGTATGTAGAGTGCTGCATGCAGGTTAGGTTGCCACATTGTGAAAAAGATTTAGAAAGACTGGGTTTACAAGGATGATATCCACAAATGCATTATATCCATATCAGAAAAGGATGAAAATGAAGGCTTTCTATTAACCAAATAGAACCCCTTTTAAAATGCTGGACGATCTCAAAAGAGTGAATACAAGAAATGTATGTTCCTTTCCACAACAGAAACTAACTGGCACTATCAATATAAGGCGAGAGAAAGTGAGAACTGCAGATGCTGGAGATCAGTGTCAAAAAGTATGGAAAAGCACAGCCGGTCAGGCAGCATCCGAGGAACAGGAGAGTTGACATTTCGAGCATAAGCTCTTCAGCAGGAATGTGTTGGCGGGGACCTTAATAAAGGCCTCACCTTCATCCCACTATACGCTCCCACATCAACAAATTCAAAACACGTTGTGACATTGGATTTTTCTTCCTTTGCCTCCGTGCTTACTTTTTCCATCAGGACTTCTACCCACTCTCCGAGGACTCCTTCACCCACCTCCAACATACTCCATCCAGTGGACACCAAGTGCTGGTCTGTTACCCGCCCTCTATCTCTTTGTCTCCAACTCGTGCAGTGACATTAACTGTCTCATTAACCACTCCAATCTCTCACCCTCACAACGCACAGCCCTCCATTCCCTCAGCTCCAATTCTAACCTCACTATCAAACCAGCAGACAAGTGGATGCAGTAGTAGTTTGGCACACTGACCTGTACGCTGCTGAAACCAGGTGCCAACCTACTGACACCTCCTACTGCCCACTCGACCACGACCTCACCTCCCATCAGCAAACTATCATCTCACAGACCATCCACAACCTCATCATCACCACAGGGGATCTCCCATCTACACCCTCCAACCTCAGAGTCCGGGAACCCTGTGCTGCCCCAGTCGACCTATCATCTCTGCCTGATCCTGCCAACCAAACTTATCTCCTTATACCTTGACACTATCCTATCCCCCTTGGTCCAAGATCTCCCCACATATATTCAGGACCACCCAAGTCCTCCACCTCCGCCATGACTTTTGGTTCCCTGGCCCCCAATGCCTCATCTTCACCATGTGCATCCAGTCCCTGTACACATCCATCCACCATGGCAAAGGCCTCCAACCCCTCTGTTTCTTCCTCTTCCGCCGACCCAACCAGTCCCCTTCCACCGACACACTCATTCGATTGGCTGAACTTTTCATCACCCTCAACAATTTCTCCTTTTGAATCCTCCCACTACCAAAGGGGGAGCCATGGGCCTGGCTATGCCTGCCTCTTTGGGTACATGGAACAGTCTATCTTCTGCAGCTACACCGGCACTATTTCCCACCTTTTCCTCCGCATATCGATGACTGGATCAGAGCAACCTCGTGCTCCCATGGGGAGGTTGAACAGTTCATCAACTTCATGAACACCTTTCCACCCTGACGTCAAGTTCACCTACACCATCTTAGACACCTCCCTCTCCTTCCTGGACCTCTCCATCTCCATTTATGGCAACCAACTCAACTCACTAATTCAAACCCACTGACTCCCACAGCTACCTGGACTACACCTCCTCCTCTAAAAATGCTATCCCTTACTCCCAATTCCTCTGCCGCATCTGCTCCTAGGAGGACCAATTCCACTCCAGAATGTCCCAGATGGCCTCCTACTTCAAGGATTGCAAGTTCCCCTCCCATATGGTCAGGAATTCCCTCCAGTGCATCGCCTCCACTTCCTGCACCTCGGCCCTTGAACCCCACTGCTCCAATTACAACAAGGACAGAACCCCCAGTCCTCACCTTCTAACCCACTGACCTCCGGTTACAACGCATCATCCTCCACCATTTCCGCCACCTACAGTCAAACCCCACCACCAGAAATATATTTCCCTCCCCACCCCTCTCAGCATTCCGTAGAGACCATTCACTCCGCGACTTCCTAATTAGGTTAACCAACCACCCTCCACTCCTGGCACCTTGCCTCGCCACTGCAAAGTGTAAAATGTGCACCCACACCTCCCCCTCACCTTCATCCAAGCCCCAAAGGATCCTTCCACATCTGGCTGAGATTTTCTTGCACCTCCAAACACCTCATCCCTTTGTCCGTTGCACTTGATGTGGTCTCCTGTACACTGGGGAGACAGGGTGCCAACATGTGGAACGATTCAAGAGAACATTCGCCGGGACACAAGCACCAATCATGCCCACTGTCTTGTAGCTGGGCGGCCTCCACTGCCAAATTCTAGCCACCCGATGCCTGGAGGAAGAACACCTCATCTTCAGCCTTGGGACCCTCCAACCACATGGGATCAATGTTAATTTCACCAGTACCCTGATCTCCCGTCCCCTCACCTCATCCCAGATCCAACCCTCCAATTCAGCACCACCTTCTTGAACTGTCCTACCTGTACAGCATCTTTTCCACCTATTTGCTCCAGCCTTTGCTCTGACCTATCACCATCACCTTCATCTGCCTATAGCATTCCTAGCTATCTTCACCCCCAGCCTCAACCCCCGCCCATTTATCTCTCAGCCCCCTTGCACCCACCCCCACATTGCTGACGAAGAGTTTTGCTCAAGATGTCGACGCTCCTTCTCCTTGGATGCTGCCTGACTGGCTGTGCTTTACCAGCACCACACTTTTTGATTATCAGTTTCAGGCAGCAAGTAAAAATTCCAATACAGAATCCAGAAATTACTTATTTATTGAAAGGCTAGTGAGAATATGGAAATTGATACTACAGGTTGATGTGAATATTATTGATGCACTTAAATTGAAGTTTGACAAGCAAATACAAAATTACAGAATTGTTTTGGTGCAGAAGAAAGCTATTTAAACTATTATGTCTGCACCTTCTGAATTAGTTTTTAAATTTGGTGCCTGTCTCCTGTCTTTTACCTGTAATCCTGCGCATTGTTTCTGTTTAAGTGATCAGATTCTTGAACGTCTCAATTGCATTTCCTTTCACTATATTTCCAAGAAATGTATTAATGTATTCCATAATCTTCCTGATGAAGAGCTTATACTCAAAACATCAACTCTCCTGCTCCTCGGATGCTGCGTGACCTGCTGTGCTTTTCCAGCACCACACTTTTCGTCTCTGATCTCCAGCATCTGCAGTCCTCACTTTCTCCTAATGTATTCTGTAACCTAACTACTTGCTTTGTTTAAAAAAAAGTTTTTATTTGCTCCTTGCATTTGCGCACCAAGAAAAATGGAATAGGAAATTATATTGCTTTTGATTTGAAAGGTGGGAGAAAGTTCAAGTGAGGCATAAACCAAAATAGAGTGGCCGAGCACATGGCTTGATTCTCCACTGTATCTCCTGTATAAAAACACTCGTAGGTCACTCTCTCTCTCTTAAAATTTTGATTCCTTTCTTTCATCTTGTGTATTATAACTTCCTCAATTTTAGAATCAAGAAGTTTCCAGCACAATGGGAACGAGTATGTATTAGCTAGCAAGACAATTGTTATTCATAGTATTTGGGCAAGACAGCATCCAATCTTTAAACCACGTTTTGTTTGAATCACCCTGTAAGTGTAATTGTATGGGAGTATTCTAATTTAAACAAAAAAAAATCTTGTTTTCTAAGAATTTCAGAATTATTGTTAAAATTAACCTAAGGATCTTTCGTTCTACCTCCTAAGAAATGCAAAAGAATACCACAAATGTGCAAATACCAAGAGTTTGGACCCGATGGCCATTTTCTTTACCAGTGGAACTACAGGAGCTCCAAAAATGGCCCTTCATACCCACTGCAGTTATGGAATGGGCCTTACAGTAAATGGAAGGTCAGAGAACTAACATGTATAAGTTATACAATAATTTGGTATTGTTTTGGAACTTGAGCACCATTCTGTTAATAACAAAGGCATTGTATTGTTCTTTTTTAAACTTAGTCCTAAAATAATTTTTTTTTGTTGTGGCAATTAATGACTTTACTTCATATGTTTATTATAATATTTGTTGTTTTCTGTACCACAGCAAATGCACAAAAAGGCAACCTGCTTACAGTGCTCTGTAAGTGACATTCTTTCACAATCTACAAGGCAGAGAGCCTTAGAATCGCTGGATATTAACATTATAATATGTACTACTAATAGAAAAGATCCCATGTTTGCAAGATTTGAGACATTTTTCCATGATTCCAACATTTGAGAGCGTATCATTAGAAACAGTCATTGTATGGCCGTTGCTGCTGGGTAGAAAGCAGGTGTAAAGAAAAAAAAATTGTAAGACTGTGTCCAACACCCTGAGAATGGCATTGAACTTAAATTGTTTCAGCCATTATCTTTAAACAAAAATTCAGATGTCCTAAAAATGTTGTTTGACTGCATACATATGTTAATAGAGCTTCCTGTTTAAGGAGCAGTTGGAGTAATTTCCCTTTGAGCAGTACAATGAAAGGTTTTCCAGTAATTGCAGTAGCTTTATCAGTGGCTGACAATGAACAAATAAGAATATTTTTGTTATCGTGTAAAACTATGTGTGCTAATGACCAGTATTAGGAAAACGATACAATTGAGAAATCAAGGGAATAAAGAAGGGTCAGAGGGAGGTGAAAATACATATAAGAAAAGCAAAGAGAGATTATGAAAAAAAAGATTGGCAGTTAACACAAGGGAAATCCCAAAAACTTGTATAAGCACTTAACTAGTAAAATAGTAAAAAGAGCAGTAAGACCATAAGACATTAGAGCAGAAATTAGGCTATTCTGTCCACCAAGTCTGCTCCGCGATTCAATTATGGCTGATATGTTTCTCAACCCCATTCTCCCCATAACTTTTGATGCCCGAAACAATCAGAAAACTATCTATCTCTATCTTAAAAATACTCAATGATCTCGCCTCCACAGCCTCCTGTGGCAATGAATTCTATAGATTCATCGCTGTCTGATCACTAGGAATCAGAAAAGGGATTTACACATAGAGGCAAGGTTGAAATGTTAAATTTAATACTGATTTTATTTATGAGGCTGATGATGCTCAGGCCATAAGTACTAGGAACAGGAGGAGGCCATTAGGTCCCACAAGTCTGCTCTGCCATTTGGTAGAATCAAAGCTGATAACAACATTCCTTTTCCTGCCTTTTACCCCAAATCCTTGATTCCCCAACTGATAAGAATCTATCAATCTTAGCCTAAATATACACAATTTTCTCAGAAGGCTGAGTGTCTTTGGAACTCCTTTCCCCCATAGCTCTCTGTGACAAGGAGTTCCAAAGACACTCAACCTTCTGAGAAAAGAAATTCCTCCTCATCTCAGTCTTAAATTGGTGCTCCTTTATTCTGAGACTATTTCCCCTCATCCTAGATTTTCCCGTGAAGGGAAACATCCTCTCAGCATTAATCTTACCTGTTCCCTTAAGACGTCTATATAGGAGATCACTTCTCATTCTTCTCAACTCTAGAGAAGAGAGTCCACCAACCTGTTTAGCCTTTGTTTCTCTTCATACCAGGGATCATCCTAGTGAACATTTTCTGAACTGTCTCCAGTAAGATAATATCTTTCCTTAAATAAGCTAACCTCAACTGCGACAGTACTCCAGATGTGGTTTCACCACCATTTTGTATAGATGCAGCAAGCCTGCACTACTCTGTACTCCAACCATCTTGAAATAAGGGCCAACATTCCATTAGCCTTCCTAATTACCTGCTGCTGGCTTTCTTAGTTTCGTAAACAAATACCCCCAAGTCCCTTTGTGTTGCAGCTTTTCTCCATTTTAACAATATTTTGTTCTCCCTTCCAAAATGAATAATTTCACATTTTCCCATCTTATCCTCCATTTGCCACATACTTAATCTATATGTCTCTTCGTAATCTGTTTATATCCCCCTCCCAACTTGTCTTTCCACTTCTTTTTGTCATTTGCAGATTTGATTGTAGTACATTTGCTTCCTTCCTCAAGTTGTTAATATGTGTTGTAAATAGTTGTTGCCCCCAGCACTAATCCCTGTGGAACCCCACTGATTACAACCTGAAAAAGAATCCCTCATTCCCTACTTGCTGTTTCCTACCTGTTAACCAATTCTCTTTCCACACTAATATATTCCCTCCAATACATGGGCTGTTATGTTATAACTTAACCCTTTTGGGAGGTACTTTGTCAAATACCTTCTGGAAGCCCAAGTACTATACTTCTACTGGTTTCTCTCCATTGGATTGAGATTTCCTTGAAAACTTTGATAAATTAATCACATGATTTCCCTTTTCTGAAGCTACGGTGACTTCTAATCATGGTGACAGACAAGGCAACACAGTCACTAGAAAGCTTTAAAATTGATAAGGAACGATGTATTGGATAAGGTGTTTAAAGTGGAATGCACTTGGACTGGATGAGGAGCATTCTAAAGGATGCTAGAGTGGAAATTGCAGAGGCTTTGGCAATAATCTTTCAGTCTTCCCGAGATTCAGGAGAGTTGCCAAATGACTGGAGAATTGCAAACATTGCATTTTTGTTTAAAACAAAAGGTTGTAAAGGTAGGCCCAGCAATTACATGCAGTCAGTTTGACTTTGTTATGGGGAAGCTTTTAGGGACAACTATCTGGCATAGAATTAATAGTTATATGGAAAATATGTGTTTACTTTTGAAGAGTCAGCATGGCTTTGTCAAAGGAAATCCATATCTAAGTATTTCCTAGATTTTTTTCAAAGAAATAAAAGAGAATTAATGAGGACAAGGTTGTTAATATAGGTGTAAGTGGTCTTCCAAATAGATTTGATGCAGTGCATTGCAATGGTTTTGAGAGTTTTGTAGGTCAGGGAATAAAAACGACAATAGCATTATGTATTCAAAACTAGCTGAGTGATAGGAAACAAATGATTAGTAGGGCTGGAGGAAATCCACTTTGTAGCAGACTTGCCCAGGTTTTTGTATTGGGGACCCTTATTCATCCCATTTTATACAAATGATAGAAACCTTGGTTGGCAGGGGACAGTTTCATAGTTTGTGGATGACATAAAACTTGAGAGAATTGCAAACTGAATTTCAAAAGGAACTTTGACAAGTTGGTAGAGTGGCTAGATAGGTATCAGATGAAGTTCGCTAAAGAGAAGTGTGAGGTGATGGACTTTGATTCAAAGAACATGAAGAGACAGTATGAAATAAAGGAGGTAAAAATAATGACTGCAGATGCTGGAAACCAGATTCTGGATTAGTGTTGCTGGAAGAGCACAGTAGTTCAGGCAGCATCCAAGGAGCTTCGAAATCAACGTTTTGGGCAAAAGCCCTTCATCAGGAATAAAGGCAGTGCGCCTGAAGTG
>NC_057730.1:44146088-44207258 GCF_004010195.1 Chiloscyllium plagiosum | reverse complement strand
GAAATGTCGGCGGATGGTTTGGTTTATGCGAAGGTTGGTAGGGTGTAAGGTGAGCACCAGGGGCGTTCTGTTCTTGTTGCGGTTGGAGGGGTTGGGTCTGGGGGCGGAGGTGCGGGATGTGGATGAGATGCGTTGGAGGGCATCTTTAACCACTTGGGAAGGGAAATTGCGGTCTCTAAAGAAGGAGGCCATCTGGTGTGTTCTATGGTGGAACCGCTCCTCCTGGGAGCAGATATGGCGGAGGCGGAGGAATTGGGAATATGGGATGGCATTTTTGCAAGAGGTAGGGTGGGAAGGGGTGTAATCCAGGTAGCTGTGGGAGTCGGTGTTTCACGGGGGGAACGGTCTTTGCGGAAGGCGGAGAGGGGTGGGGAGGGAAATATATCCCTGGTGGTGGGGTCTGTTTGGAGGTGGCGGAAATGTCGGCAGATGATTTGCGAAGGTTGGTAGGGTGGAAGGTGGGCACCAGGGGCGTTCTGTCCTTGTTGCGGTTGGAGGGGTTGAGTCTGAGGGCGGAATTGCGGGATGTGGATGAGATGCGTTGGAGGGCATCTTTGACCACGTGGGAAGGGAAATTGCGGTCTCTGAAGAAGGAGGCCATCTGGTGTGTTCTATGGTGGAACCACTCCTCCTGGGAGCAGATACGGCGTAGGCGGAGGAATTGGGAATACGGGATGGCATTTTTGCAAGAGGTAGGGTGGGAAGGGGTGTAATCCAGGTAGCTGTGGGAGTTGGTGGGTTTGTAGAAGATGTCAGTGTCAAGTCGGTCGTCACTGATGGAGATGGAGAGGTCCAGGGAGGGGAGGGAGGTGTCAGAGATGGTCCAGGTAAATTTAAGGTCGGGGTGGAATGTGTTGGTGAAGTTGATGAGTTGCTCAACCTCCTCGCGGGAGCACGAGGTGGCATCAATGCAGTCATCAATGTAGCGGAGGAAGAGGTGGGAGTGGTGCCGGTGTAATTACGGAAGATCAACTGCTCTACGTATCCAACAAAGAGACAGGCATAGCTGGGGCCCATACGTGTGCCCATGGCTACCCCTTTGGTCTGGAGGAAGTGGGAGGATTCAAAGGAGAAATTGTTAAGGGTGAGGACCAGTTCGGCCAAACGAATGAGAATGTCGGTGGAAGGGTACTGTTGGAGACGTCTGGAGAGGAAAAAATGGAGGGCTTGGAGGCCCTGGTCATGGCGGATGGAGGTGTAGAGGGATTGGATATCCATGGTGAAGATGAGGCGTTGTGGGCCGGGGAAACTGAAGTCTTGGCGGAGGTGGAGGGCATGGGTGGTGTCTCGAACGTATGTGGGGAGTTCCTGGACTAGGGATGATAGGACAGTGTTGGTACTATTCTAAAGGAGGTGCTGGAACAGAGAGACCTGGTCTTTTATGTGTATAGGTTGTTAAAGATGGTAAGACAGGTAGTGAGAACAGTAAAGCCACATATGGAATTTTATTTTACATAAATAAAGGCATTGATTACAAGAGTAGGCAGGTCATGATGAATTGAGACCTCATCTAGATTAGACCTTGTCTTGAGTACTGTGTATGTTTCTGAGTATCACTGTGTGTGTGTGTGTGAGAGTGTGTGTATGTGTGGGGGGAGGGGGGGGGCTGTTGGGGTTTGGGTTAGTGGGATATGAATGTGTTGGAGAGAGTTTAGAAGAGAATTGTGAGAATGTGGTTTCTTATCCCTGGAATCAGTTGTGAGGAAAGATTGGAGAAGTTATGGTTGTCCTCCTTTGAGAGTTACCTAAGTAGAGATTTGATAAAAGTTTTCAAAATTATGAGAGGAGAAATTGTTCCTGCATGTAAAATTATTAAGAACCAGAGGAATTGGAGTCTGAAAAGTGCTATCTGGAAGTGTGATTGGAGGCAGGTTCAATAGAGATGTTTAGGAGAGCCTCCGTTAGATTAGTTGTTTCTGTTTAAAGAATGTGGATTCCTGGGAACAGAGGCTGAATGGCCTCCTTTTGCACTGTAACAATTTTGTGAATAAAGCTCAAAGAACAGCACCTTTTTCAATTGGGCTGTTTGTTTGTTTTGCTACATGCTTCCTCCCTGGGGCCATCTATTAGTTCTTCTGTGGATTCAGTATTACTCTATAACTCTGCTCCACTTTTGGCATTTAATGTCTTCAATCTTCTGCCCTCGCATGGATGTTCTCTATTTTCTTTTCACATTCTTCATTTCACCCACATGATGCTTTCTTACGTGTCCCAATTCTAACGTCATAATCTTGATGTGAATGCTTTCTCTACCAACATTTCTAGATTTTCTGAGTATTCCCAACAATTTCTGTTAATTTTCCTGCTCAAGAATTGAATCTGGCATTTTCCTGAAAGTTGTTTTATAATACTCACTGTCACTTGGACAGAATCCCCACCTATTTCAGTTGATAGACGTTTTATTATTATACAAACTTCATTTTGTTCTGATCCAAAACAAAATCCAGCATTAGCTAGTCTTCCAAAAGTAGTTTGGTTATAATGCAGCAGGACAGAAAATTGACTATATAATGCCCTCTACCAGGTACTGGTTAGATCTTACTCCCTCTGATGTGATGTGGAATACCTCAGACACTGGCTGGGCTAAGTCTGCATGGAGCAGCTTCTTTTCACCTTGGATTCAAGGAGCTTGTGTTTTTGTCCATCAGATGCCACGGTTTGATTCGAAAATTATATTGGAAGTAAGCAAATAGTCATTAGCTTTCAATTTTAAAATATATTGCATGTATACTGTCGCGACTAATTGTATAAACCCCTTACCTGTGGAATGAATTCCATGATCAATGCGATTCCTTTTCTTCAATGCCATTATATGGCATTCCTGATCAAAACACAGCACTTAATTACAAACTTTTGCTTTGGGTACTTTTTTTTATTATTTTCAGTCATTCCATTGCATGTTTATAGCCAGAGGAAAAGCTTTCTTTGGAAGTCTAGATGACCATCTACAAATTACAGATATTTATTTTGCTTTAAATTTGCCCTGAATTTATGATCATTTATTAAGTTGTTAAGTTAAAAAAATGTGTTCATTGGCTCTCTTTATTCTGTTGTTTAATGTGAATGTTTGATTTTGTGAGTACGGTTTTCTGAAGTTCCTTCCAATTCCTAGCAACAGCAATCTCCTCTTTGGAGATAGTAGACTACAGAATAATGGATGCTGGAAAAACCTTTTTAGAGGGTGGTGGGGGCCGAGTGTTTCTTATCTCCATTTTTAAATCAAAATTATTGCAGTTTTGCTCCTAGGTTTTCCTAAAGTCTGAGTCAGTTGCGAGCATTCTTAACAGGTGCTAACTACAGACTCATGATGAACAGAAATAGGCCATTCAGCCCAAAACGTCTGGTCTGCTATTCAGTGAGATCAGGGCTGATCTGATAATTCTCCACTTCTTTTCCCCATAGCCTTTGCTGCCATTGCTAATTAAAACTCTACCTCAGCCTTCAGTATCCTTAATGACCCAGTCTCTGCAACCTCTAAGATAAGGAAGATTCACTACCCTCAAAAGAAATTCTTCCTCAACTCTGTCTTAAATGTACAATCCCTTATTGTAAGATTATGCCAAATGATTCTAGACTCTTCCCCAATGTTGGCCCTTACTTCAAAGGGGTTGGAATACAAAGTAGGGAAGGCTTGCTGCAATTGTACAAGGTGAGACCACATCTGGAGTACTGAGAGTGGTTTTGGTCTTCTTATTTCCAGAGAATATCAGTTCAGAGAAGGTTCACTAGAATAATCCCTGGATATGGAGGGATTTTCTTGTGAACAAAGGCTAAACAGGTGGGGGCTGGAGAAGTGATCTCATTGAGACATGGGATTCTTAAGGAGTTTGAGAGTTAATGCTGAGAAGAGTTTCCCCTCACAGGAGAACCTAGGATCAGAGAGCATAGTTTAAGACTAAAGGAGTGCCAATTTAACACTAAGGGTAGGATTTCTTATGAGGGTTGAAAGTATTTGGAAATCGTCGTCACAGAGAGCTGTGGGGACGGATTCCTTGTGTATATTTAACGCTAAGGTAGATTCTTGATCAATAGAGGGTTATGGGGAAAAGGCATGAACGTGGACGTGAGGAATGTTGGATGATCCTGTAAATAGTGGAGCAGAGCAGGCTTAAGGGGCCCAATGGTGTATTTGTATTCCTATTTCTTATGGTGTTCTCTGAAAGTTGAATCAATTGTGGCTAACAAAAGAAATTTAAAGATTGCCTTCAAACAGGAAAAGTGGTTAAGACCAAAGATTATGAGCAATTTAGAATCCGGCAAATGATGACAAAGAAGCTAATTATCAAAAGGGAAAAGAGAATATCAATACATGCTAATGCAAACTTAATGAAAAAACAACAGCACAGCATAGGAACAGGCTTTTGGCCCCCCAAGGCTGCATGATGCCTTTCTAAACTAAAACCCTTTTCGCCTTTACACTGTCTGAATCCCTCTATCCCATGTTCATTCATATATCTATCAAGATGCCTCTTTAAAGTTTTCATTATGTCCTCCTCCTCCATCTCATTTGCTAATGCATTCCACTTACCACTGTTTTCTTTTAAGAAAAGCCTGCCTCTTACATCTCCTTTTAAATTTACTGCCTTTTACCTCAAATCTAGTAATTGACATTTCTACCCCAGGAAAAAGATGATATCCATTCTGTCCATGCCTCTCATAACTTGTAAACTTCTTATTAGATAGCCGCTCAATACTGGACTGTAAGATCATCTTTAGCATGTGGGAAATAAAAGATGTCAGTGATTAGGAAAGCACGTGAAATGTTGGCCTTCGTTGCAAGGAGATTTGAATGAAGGAGTAAAGAAGTCATGCTGCAGTCGCATAGAGCCTAATGAAAATGTCCCTGCAATATAGTGTGCAGTTTTGGTAATCTTATTTAAAGAAGGATGTATGCCAACTCCTCATTATCCATGGGGGTTAGGAGTATGAAAATTCTGTGAATAACAAATGTGCACACTGCTTCAGTGTAACTCTCCTACCTATCATAAAGGACTGCTTAATCAGACCAGATGTGTCAGTGGAGAAAAAAGGATAGGGTCTGGGCCAACCTTGACTACACTGTTCATGTGTAACAAGGAATGACTGTACTGGGAAGGGGGGAGGAAGAGGAGGAGGGGAGACAGAAAGACTGCAGCAGAGTCTTGCCACATTAGCCCTTGGGATGATGGGATTGTTTTGTATGGAGAACATGAGAAAACTAGGTCTGTATTCTCTAGAGATTTGAATAATGAGATGAGTTCATTAAAAAATAGACTTAGAAAATTTGTATAAGGCCATTTTTGTATATTTGTGGAAGGTGATGAGGTGTTTCCCCTGGTAAGTCTAGAACCAGGGGATATAATCTCAGAATAAGAGACAGGCCATTTTAAATTTGAGATGTGAAGGAATTTCTTTAAACAGGGTAATCAATCTTTGGAGTTAACTATCTGAGGGCAGTGAAAGCCCAGTCATTGAGCATATTCAAGGTAGAAATCTATGATAGATTTATGGATATTAAAATATATTAAAGGATATGGGAATAGTAGAGGAAAGTAGCATTGCATTGATGATCACCCAAGGTCTATATAATGGTGGAGCAGATTTAATGGGCTGAATGATCCCCTTCTGCATCTGTGTTCCTCTGTTCCTATGATATTATTTTATTGTCATTTGGATGATTTTATTTTTAAATGTTCTTTTCCTAGGTTTTATCCACGTATCCCATAACAACTTTCTGTTCTCCACCTACTGTATATCGTATGCTAGTGCAAAATAATGTCAAAAGGTACAGTATTAATTTTCTGATTATTCGTTGATTACCATCCATTTAAGCTAAGCATATATAACAATCAAATCTACCTAAATCATCCAGTTATCTGCACTCATGCACAGGAGCTCCTTAATAACATTTACAGCTCCATCCTGATTTGGTGCAATCAACTTTTACAAAGTATTTCATTATTTTTGTAGTTTTATTTTTCTTAAGGTGATATTCTCCAGATATTTATTTATGGATCAAAACCTTTCCAGCTTGATAAGAATTTACATTGTGGTCAACAGACTCCTGAATGCATACTGTTGTACATTGTTTTTTGCCTGTAGGAGGTTGGTTAGTTCAGTGGCTGTTTGGCTGGCTGGTCTGCAAGGCAGAAGGATGCCAACAGTGTGGGTTCAGTTCCTGTACTGGCTGAGATTACCACAAAGGACTCTCCTTTAAAATCTGTCCCCTCACCTGAGGCATGGTGACCCTCCGGTTAAACTAGCATCAAGCTTGTCTCAAATGAGAGAGTAGCCTTATGCTTGCGTAAGACTTTGGGACTTTATCTTTTATATTGTCTATAAAGAATTAGAAATTAATTAGTCAGGAATCAATTATATGCCCAGTAAGTGTTCCAATGGGGCCACATTCAAAGCATTAATGTGTCATGTTTGTGTGTCATATAATAATGGCCAAATAATTTGCACACTGTGGTGATAGTGAAAGGACATTCAGTGGTTAGAGGAACATACAGGAGGTTCTGTGGTTGCAAACAAGACTCCCGGATGGTATCTTGCCTCCCGAGTGTCAGGGTCAGTGTGTCTCAGATCGAGCCTACTGGATTCTTAAGGGGGAGGGGGAGCAGCTGAAAGCTGTGGTACACATCGGTACCAATGACATAGCAGGAAAAAGTGATGAGGACCTGAAAAATGAATATAGGCAGTTAGGTTGGAAGCTAAAAGATAGGACGAGGACTAGTGAGGCAAGGAACTAAGAGCAAGTTCAGCTGAAAACGTGGTTGCAGAGCTGGTGTAGAAGGGAGGGCTTTAGATATTTGGATCATTGGGACTCCTTGTGGGGAAGGTGCAACCTGTACAAGGAGGATAGGTTGCACCTGCACTGGAAGGGAACCAATATCCTGAGCGGCAAATTTGCTAGAGCTCTTTGGAAGGGTTTAAACTAGTTTGGCAGGGGGATGGGAATTGGAGCTACAGATCAGAGGATAGGCTAGCTGGTGAACAGACAGAGGGTGCAGAGAGTCTGTGAGGAAGGATAGATAGTTAATAGAGCAAAGTTGCAGTCAGTGTGATGGGTTGAAGTGTGTCTATTTTAACGCAAGAAGTGTCAAGAATAAGGGTGATGATCCAGAGCATGGATGAGATTAACACAAAGGAGCTACGATGCTGTAGCCATTATGGAGACTTGGATATCACAGAGGCAGGAATGGTTCTTGCATGTTCCTGGGTTTAGATGTTTCAAAAGGAATAGGGAGGGAGATGGGGGGAATGGCATGGCTAATCAGGGATAGTATCACAGCTGCAGAAAGGGATGTCATTGAGGAGAGTTTATCTACTGAGTCAATATGGATGGAAGTCAGAAATAGGAAAGGTGCAGTCACTATATTGGGAGTTTTCTATAGCCACCCCCCCCCCAAACTCTCCCCTCCAGCAACAGAGATATGGAGGAGCAGATTGGGAGGCATACTTTGGAAATATGCAGAAGTTACAGGGTTGTTGTCATGGGTGACTTCAACTACCCTAATATTGATTGGAACCTCCTTAGTGCGGATAGTTTGGATCAAGCAGATTTTGTCAGGTATGTCCAGGAAGGATTCCTGACTCAATAGGCTGACTACAGGGGAGGCCATATTGGATTTGGTGTTTGATAACAAACCAAATCAGTTGTCAGATGTCTTGGTGGGAGAGCATTTAATTGATGGAGGGAGGATTACAATGCTCTTAGGCAGAAATTGTGGAGCTTAAATTGGGAACAGATGTTTTCAGGGAAATGCACAACAAGAATGTGGAGGCTGTTTAAGGAGCACTTGCAAGGATAGGTTTGTCCAGTTGAGGCAAGGAAGAGATTGTAAGATGAAGGAACCTTGGATGGCGAGATGTGGAACATCTAGTCAAAAGGAAGAAGAAAGCTTACTTAAGGTTGAGGAAGCAAGAACCAGACAGGGTTCTAGGGGGTTACAACATAACCAGGAAGGAACTGAATGAAAAAACCTTGGCGTGTAGGATTAAGGAAAACCCCAAGGTGTGCTACACTTGCATGAGGAACAAGAGGATGGCCAAAGTGAGGGTAGAGCCAATCAGGGAGAGTGGAGGGAATTTGTGCCTGGAGTCAGAGGAGGTATGGGAGGTCCTTAATGAACACTTTGCTTCAGTATTCATTAGTGAGAGAGACCTTGTCATTTGTGAGGACAGTGTGAAACACGCTGATACGCTCTAACAGGTTGATGTTAAGAAGGAGGATGTGCTGGAAATTTTGAAAAACATGAAGATAGCTAAGCCCCCGGGCCAGACAAGATCTACCCAAAGTTATATGGGAAGCAAGGGAAGAGATTGCTGCACCTTTGACAATGAGCTTTTCATTTTCATTGTTCACTGGAGTAGTACCAGATGATTGGAAGGTAGCAAATATTATTCCCTTGTTCAAGAAAGGGAATAGGGATAACCCTGGGAATTATAGACCAGTCAGTCTTAGGTCAGTGGTGGGCAAATTATTGGAGAGGATTCTGAAAGACAGGATTTATGATCACTTGGAAAAGCGTAGCTCGATTAGAGACAGTCAGATGGCTTTGAGAGGGCCAGGTCATGCCCCTCAAGCTTTATTGAATTCTTTGAGGATGCGATAAAACACACTGATGAAGGTAGAACAGTGGATGTGGTGTAAATGGATTTTAGCAAGGTATTTGATAAGGTTCCTCATGGTAGGCTCATTCAGAAAGTAAGGAGGCATGAGATATAGAATTAGCTGGCCCATAGAAAACTGGGTGGTAGCAGGTGGAAAATATTCAGCTTGGAGCTTGGTGACCATTGGTGTTCCGCAGGGATCTCTGCTCTTTGTGATTTTTATAAATGACCTGGATGAGAAAGTGGAAGGGTGGGTTAGTAAGTTTGCCGATGACATGAAGGTTGGTGGAGTTGTGGATAGTGTGGCGGCCTGTTGGTTGCAACTGGACATCGACAGGATGGAGAGCTGGACTGAGAAGTGGCAAATGGAGTTCAACCTGGAAAAATGCGAAGTGATTCATTTTGGAGGGTCAAATTTGAATGCAGATTACAGGGATAAAAGCAGGCTTCTTGGCAGTGTGGAGGAACAGAGGGATCTTGAAGTCCACGTCCATAGATCTCTCAAAGTTGCCACGAAGTGAAGAAGGTATATGGTATGTGTTCCTTTATTGGTCAGAGTATTGAGTACAGGAGTTTTGTGGTCCTGTTAGAGCATATCAGCCTGGTTAGGCCACTTTTGGAATATTGAGTGCAATTCTGGTCTCCTTCCTATCAGAAGGATATTGTGAAACTTGAAGGGTTCAGAAAAGATTTATGTGGATATTGCCAGGATTGGAGGATTTGAGCAATAGGGAGAGGTTGAATCGGCTAGGGCTGTTTTCCCTGGAACATCAGAGGCTGAGGGGTGACCTTATTGAGGTTTATAAAATCATGAGGGGCATGGATAGGATAAATAGACAAAGTCTCTTCCCTGGGGTCAGGGAGTCCAGAACTAGAGGGCATGGTTTTAGGGTGAAAGGGGAAAGATATAAAAGAGACCTAAGGGGCAATCTTTTCACGCAGATGGACGTGTATGGAATGAACTGCCAGAGGAAGTGTTGGAGGCTGGTACAATTGCAACATTTAAAAGGCATCTGGATGGATATATGAATAGGAAGGGTTTGGAGGGATATGGCTGGGTGCTGGCAAGTGGGACTAGATTGGGGTGGGAAATCTGTGGCATGGATGAGTTGGACTGAAGGGTCTGATTCCATGCTGTACATCTCTCTGACTCTAAGTTGATACAGTTGTTAAGAAGATGTATAGTGTGTTGGCATTCATTAGCAGTGGGATTGAGTTTAAGAGCCATGAGGTTATGCTGCAGCTCTGTGAAGTCCTGGTTCAACCACTTGGAATATTGTGTTCAGTTCTGGTTGCCTCATTATAGGAAGGGTGTGGAAGATTTAGAGAGGGTGCAGAGGAGATTTACCAGATGCTTCCTGGTCTGGGGGACATGTCTTAAGAAGAAAGGTTGAGGATGCTAGGGCTTTTCTCTTTGAAGCGAAGAAGAATGAGAGATGACTTGATAGAGGTGTGCAATATGGTGAGAGGAGTAGATCGAGTGGATAGCCAGAGACTTTTTCCAAGGGCGAAAATGGCTATCACGAGGGGATATAATTTTAAGACAACTGGAGAAGGTTTAGGGGAAATGTCAGAGATAGGTTATTTACCCAAAGAGTGGTGGGTGCATGGAATGCACTGCCAGCGGTAGTAGTAGAGTCAGATACATTAGGGACATTTAATCGATTCTTGGACAGGCAAATGGATGATAGTAAAATGAAGGGTATGTAGGTTAGTTTGATCTTCGAATAGGATTAAAGGTTGGCACAACATCGAGGTCTGAAGGGTCTGTACTGTGCTGTCCTATATGTTCTATGTAATTTTCTACTAAGCAGCATGGAAATTAAAATTAAGCAAAGACCACTCATCTTATCAAACTTAGTGTAATTATTGCAAACATCTGGCCATAAGAGGACTACCAGAGGTCAGTGGTGACAGCACATTATCTGATGTGGAAAATGTGATCCATGTTTAAAAGAAAAAGCCGCGTATCATGCAAAAACAAAATGCTTACCAGTGCAAGAATGAAGACAGTGAAAGCAACAAGAATTAGGGGCTGATGTCATTGTAACATTTAAGAAGATTAAACAAATGAAGTCTAGACATTCAGTACAAATTCTCTGTAGTAAAAGTTGCCTGGTTTATCATTATTTCACTTTAACATCAGTAAGTTTTTAAGACCAGAAATCTCAATGAGGATCACGAGATTTCTCCAAACATAGTTACAGTAGTACAATATAATACCTTATCTGATTGACAACAAAGAATAAAGAAAATTTACAGACCAGGAATAGGCCTTTTGGCCCTCCAAGCCTGAGCCGATCCAAATCCACTGTCTAAACAATCACCCAATTCCTAAGCATCTGTCTCAGCTGCATTCATGCTAATGTAAACACTGAAATGTTATAATGCCAACACCAAGCTCAAAGTCTCTTTCTCAACTGTCGAAACTTTCTGCTGATGAACGTTCAACTTCCTGGAGAACTACCCGATAGGTCTTTCTATCTTCTAATCGTCTTCCTGCAGGAGCACAGCATTGACACCCATGTCACTGGCATTGATAGCCACCTTGAAAGGCTTTGCGTAATCAGATGTGGCTAATACTGAGGCAGTGGTTAACACTGTTTTCAGGCTGTCAAATGCCTTCTGACAGTCTGCTTTCCACTGAAACCTCTTGCCTTTTATTTAGCAATTCAGTGAGTGGAGCAGCCACATTGCTAAAATTTGGCACAAACTTTCAATAAAATCCACTCAATCCCAGAAACAGTAATACTGTTATTTTTGTCGACGATATGGGAAATTCCTCAATTACTTTTGTTTTTGCATCCCGTGAGGCCATTTGTCCACGTCCGATAACTTGGCCCAGGCTTTGGTAAATTCACTTTGAGCTAGGTTTATCACTGAGCCTGCCTACCGAAGTCGATCGAACAAGTCCAATAAATGTTGTAAATTTTCCTTCCATGAGTAACTTAAAATCACTAGGTCATCGATGTACACCACACCGTTGGGTAATCAGGCAATGAGCTTATTGATTAGCTTCTGAAATGTGGCAAGAGCATTTTTCATATCAAATGGCATGACTTTAAACTGATACAGTCCATTTGGAATTACAAAAGCCAAAATTGCCTTTGCTGTTTCTGACAAACGGTACCTTCCAGTAGCCTCTGAGCAAGTCCAACTTTGAAATGTAAGTTGCTCGTCCCACCTTTTAAACACAGTCTTCCAACCACGGAATTGGATATGCATCAGTCTTTGTAACTGCATTAACTTTGTGATAGTCCACACATAACCATTCAGTAGCATGTGGATTTGGCACCATTACTATAGATGAGCTCCAGTCACTGTAATTCACTTTGACTATGTCGTCTTGGAACATGCGTTCAATTTCCTTTTGAACCTGTGCCAGCTTGAGAGGGTTATGCCTATAAGGACGTTGCTTAATCGGAACAGCATCTCCTATATCTACAACATGCACAATTAGGTTAGTACTTCTCAGTTTATTTCCACATATCCCCCCATGTGATAGTAATAACTCAGTGTCTAGATTAGAGTGGTGCTGGAAAAGCACAGCAGGTCAGGCAGCATTCGAGGAGCAGGAAAATCGATGTTTCGGGCAAAAGCCCTTCATCAGGAATGGAGGCAGGGAGCCTCCAGGGTGGAGAGATAAATGGGGTGTGGGGCTGGGGAGAAGGTAACAAAGAGTACTCACTGAGATTCTTGTGGAGAGAGGAGGAGAACTTCTTCAAGGTAGGCATCCTTGCAAGAGGATTCGCAGTAAGGTTAAAATCAACTAGGCAAAAGTGAGGACTGCAGATGCTGGAAACTAAAGTCTAGATTAGAGTGGTGCTGGAAAAGCACAACAGGTCAGACAGCTCACTCATGTCATTTTGATTTTTCTCAGGATGGTAACTCAATAATTTATCCCAATTTTTGGCAACTTCCTCATTGTCCAATTTAATTTGAGGAATGTCCAATTAGAATCCTCTGAACTTGGTTCGTCTCTCTGTGTAATAATCATTAGCACCTTCTCCTCGTGCTTTCCTTCCCTTTTGAGCATATTCACATGACACACTATGTGAGATTTCTTCCTGTCTGGAGTCCTTACCAAGTAGTTCACCTCACTCAATTTCCTTTCAAAGGTTCACCTGTTACTGGAAGTAACATTAATGTTTTATCCTCAGTAGCAAAACTGTGACTTTTGGATTTCTACTCTGCTTCCTGTTTCATTGCATGCTACGATACTTTTAAGTGCTGTCTAGCCAACTCCCCAGCTCTATTTAATCGTTCTCTAAAATTTGACGCATATTCCAATTGTGTGGTCCCTGAATTCTGACCTACTAATTTCTCGTTAATCAATTTTCACAGTCCTCTTACTTCATGCCCAAAAACTAATTCAAATGGACATTGATCGATTCATTTGATGCATCTCTGATCGCAAAATGCATAAACTGAATTCCCTTATCCCAATCATCTGGATAGTCCTGACTATAAGTCCTCAACATAGCCTTTAATGCTTGATGCCACCTTTCTAGCGCTGCCTGTGATTCTGAATGGTACGCAGTAGATTTGAATTGTTTTATTTCTAAGCTGTCCATAACTGCCTTGAATAGTTTAGATGTGAAGTTTGACCATTGATCTAATGTATCTCTATTCGTGGTCCATATCTAGTAAAACAAAACGTGGGTAATTCCTGTACAATCTTTTTAGCTGTAACATTGCGTAATGGATTGGCCACTGGAAATCTAGTCAATACATCCACTATTGATAACAAATATTGAGGTAGGGGACCTAAGCAATCAATTAAGACTCTTGTAAAAGGTTCCTCATTATACCAGGTTTTTTAAAGACTTGAAAGCTTTCTGCCTGAAAATCTGTTTGGTATATACAAAAAGGGCCCCACTAATCTATTCAAACCCAGTCTAGTTGGAGCCTGGCCAATTATCCCCTCTCTGGGAAAAAAAGCTCAAAGGCACAGTAACTTTGAGAAAAGACCAACTTTGTGACACTATCTCAACTTGATATTTTTTCCCCACCTTGTCTAGTTCCTTCCCATTTCCACGATATATTGAGAATTTAACTTTGCAAACAATGTGATTGATGCTGTAAGTTCTCTTCGGTACTTGTGACCTCATGTAGTTTATTTTTAATCTAGTTACAGATTCAAAAGTCTCCAGCACTGTGTGAGTGCTGGAGAGCCCATGAACCCTGAAGTGATGGTGACTTGGAAAAAACAAACGGGCTTAGACATCTATGAAGGATATGGCCAAACCGAGACTGTACGTGCTTTGATCTTGAGTAGCAGTTTTGTTTTCTTTAATGAAGGGTGAAAGAAACCATGCAGCATTTTGCAATGAATGGAAGTGCCTATAACCTAGGAAAGCAGTTCTTGGTTATTTCCTTTGGAAACAGCATGTAACATTGGATCATCCTCATTGCAAAAATAACTGAAAAGTTCTCTTCTCCACTGCATCTCCTGTAAGTCCACTCATCTGTTCTCACTTCCATCAAATTTGAGAAACTTGTGGACTTCTTTGTCATTAGGATTGAGACTGGTTGGTCTGCATGCCCCATTTCCCTTGCACGCCAAGCCAGACATTAAAAGTAAATCTTTCTCTCCAACTGCCCAGAGGTGGCTGGTTATGTAATACTGTGGCAAATGCCACTGGTGTTCCACCAACAGTTTGCTTCCATCCCTTGAAAATTACTCTCAAAAGCAGAGAGAAGATCTGATAGAAGCCTGCCATAATTGCCTGAATGAACATGACCCCAAGAGATTGTTTGGACTTCAGCCCAACTCATTAAGAATGTAAGACCATTAGAAACAAAAGGAAGCTTTACAGCCCATTGAGTCCGCTCTGCCATTCAGTGAAATCATGGCTGATCTGATCATTGTCAATGCCACTTTCCTGCCTTAATATCGTGTTGCATTCTGCCTGTGAAAACCATCATCTACTTGAAATTTAATTATACAGGTCAGCATGTTTTACGTAGCCTTGCAGCAACATTTGCAAATTGCATTTTATAGAATAACGTCTACACTACATTACAAAATTAGAATAGAGCGCATCATAGATAGAGTTTTAGTGAGATGGTCACACCTAAGGTGCAGGCAGAGAATAGCTGGGTTACCACCACAAAAGGCAAAAAGTACAGGATTCCTCTGTAGCCATCCCACTCGAAAACAAGTATACAGTTTCGGATACTGTTTGGGGGAGTGGTGACCATTCACAGGAAAACACTGACTGACTGGTTCTGGCACACAGCAGCAAAGGGTAAGGGTAAACAGGACCTAAGTGATAGGAGACTCGCTACAAGGGAGGGTTTAAACTAGATTGGCATGGGGTTAGGATCGAAGTGAGGACTGCAGTTGCTGGAGATCAGTCAAAAAGTGTGGTGCTGGAAAAGCACAGCTGGTCAGGCAGCATCAAAGGAGATACGACATTTCAAGCATAAGCTCCTCATCAGAGAGGCAAGTATGAGGCTGGAAGGAAATACAGGAATCAGAAATAGCAAGATGAAGAGACACGTCAGGCTAGAACACAACAGGGAGCGAGGATTGTCTGTTGGATTAAATTGCATCTATTTCAATGTAAGAGGGCTGACAGGTAAGGCTGATGAACTCAGGGTGTGGATACATACGTGGGGCTGGGATATTATAGCCATTATAGAAACACAGCTAAGGGAGGGACAGGACTGGTAGGTTAATGTGCCGGAATACAGATGATTTAGGCGGGACAGAGGTGGAGGGAAATGGGGAGGAGCAGTTGCATTTTTGATTAAGGGGAGTATCACAGCATTAGTCAGAGCTGAAATAACAGGGATCAACCAGTGAGGCTTTGTGGTGGAGCTAAGAAATAAGAAAGGGGTGCTGGACTTATTGAGGTTATACTATCGGCCCCCAAATAGTCAATGGGAATTAGAAGAACAAATATGCATGGAGATTGGCAACGCTTGCAGGAGCAATAGGGTTGGCAGAGTAGGGGATTTTAATTTTCCTAACATAGACTGGGACTGCCATGGTGTTAAAGGCTTAGGTAGAGTGGAATTTGTTAAGTGTGTTCAGAAAAATTTCCTCAAGCAGTTTATAGAGAAACCTACTCAGGAGGGGACAAAACTTGATCTACTATTGGGAAATAGGGCAGGACAGGTGACTGAGGTGACAGTGGGGGAGCACTTTGGCACCAGTGATCATTGTTCTATTACTTTTAAAATAGTTAATGGAGAGGGACAAAATTGGTCCACAGGTTCAAGTTCTAAATTGGGGCAGGACAGTTTTTTGGTAGAATTAGACAGGAGCTTGCAGGGATTGATTGGAGTGATTTGTTTGCAGGCAAAGGAACCTCCAGCAAGTGGGAGGCCTTTAAAAGTGTGATAGCTAGAGTTCAAGGTCTGTGTGTTCCTGTGAAGGTAAAGGGCAAGGTTGGCAGGAGTAGAGAACTTTGGATGGCAAGAGGTATTGACACATTGACCTGAAAAAATGAGGAGGCATGGCTCAGGTACAGGCAGCTAGGATCAAGACTGGAGGCCTATGACTATGGTATGCCTCAAGGGTTGGTGCTGGGTCCATTGCTGTTTGTTATCTATATCAGTAATTTGGGTGAGAATGTACAAGGTATGATTAGTAAGTTTGCAGAATTAAACCAGTGCCTGTATTACATAGAAAATGCATACTTATTGATGGTATAGATGTAATCTTCATTAAAATACTTTATCCCCATGCTAGGAAAAAGATCACTTCTCCATATTTTGCATTTGCTCATGAAACAAATAACTGTTTCTACTTTTCACCGGCAGTTCTTATGTTATATGAGTAAGGCTGACTACTTAGTATCAATTTAACCTGAACCGATAACTCTGAGTACATCCATCCACATAACACTGAGAGCCTTGTACAAATCCTGCATTCCCTGTGTTCAGTTGAAAATCAACATGGAGAGCAATTTCTTGAAATCTCTGGTCCTCTACTAACAAATGAGCTGGTATTTTTACATTAGTTAATCTGGATTGTATTTTCTGATTGTTAGAATGTGAAGCATTGAGCTTATAATGTTTTTGTTCTACCCATGATCATGATTTAGGTATTAATCTGTGCAACATTCAAAGGGATGAAAATTAAGCCTGGCTCAATGGGGAAGCCATCTCCAGCATATAATGTGCAGGTAAAAAGTGTGTCTCTGATATCTTAAATTTCCATTGAAGTTGCAAATCCTGAGTTGCAGTGTTAATTTTTTTTCAATGCTCTTTGACTCTTGTCCTGAAATTTCTATGAAACGCATTATAAACAAAAATTCTAAAAGAACTGACATATCCACTTTTGAGAAGTGTAATACTGATCACAATAAAAAGGTTTCTTGTGTAACCTTTGGTTCTTTAGTCAGTCACTTTAAATCTATATAAGCTGGTAACTGACCCTTCTACCTAAGAAATATTTATAGCTCCCCAATTTTACAGCATCTTCCAATCTTTAGTCATGCTTACACTGATAGAAAAACTTAGAGATCCTCAGAATATCCCCAAACATTCTATCGCCAACTAATTTTCTATCTCCCTGTTCTGTAAACAACAAGACAGCTAATTTAAAAAAAAGAGACAAACACAAAAAAGGGTTCATGACTAATTCTTGTGTTTTGTTAAACTGGAAGCTAGCAATGCCTTCTCTGTACTTCGAATCATAAAGTCATACAGCATGGAAATAGATCCTTCAGTCGAACCAGTCCGTGCCAACCATAATTCCAAACTAAACTAGCCCCACTTGCACGCATTTGGCCCATATCCCTCCAAACATGTTCTATTCATGTACTTACCTTAGTGTCTTTTAAACATTATAACTGCAGCCACATCTACTACTTCCTCTGGAAATTCATTCCACTCATGAACCACACTCAGTGAAATCTTTAAAAAAAATGCCTCTCATGTCTTTTTTTTTTAAACCTTTCTGTTCTCACCTAAAAATATGCCCCTGGTCTAGAAATCACCCATCCTAGGGAAAAGACACCTGCCATTCTTCATTTGTAAACCTCTAAAAGATCACCTCTCAACTTCCTGTACTACAGTGAAAAAAGTTCCTGCTTCTCCTTCTAACTCAAACCCTCCATTCCTGCCAACATCCTGGTAAATCTTGTTTGAACCCTTTCCAGCTTAATAATATCCTTCCTATAAGAGGGCAACTGGAACTGAACACAGTACTCCAGAAGAGGTCCCATCAACATAATGTCCCAACTCTTATATTCAAAAGTCTGAGCACTGAAGGCAAGCATGGTAAATGCTTCTTAACCATCTTATCTAATATGTGATGCAAATGTCAGAGAAGTATGGACCTGAACCTGTAGGTCTCTCTGTTTTACAACATTGCCCACTGCCCTCCTTTTAATTGTATAAATCTTGTCTTTGTTTTTTTTACCAAAATGTAACATCACACATTTATCCAAATTATACTCCATTTGCAACTCTTTAGCCTACTGACCCAACTGATCAATGATGTGGAGGAGCCAGTGTTGACTGAGGTGGACAAAGCTAAAAATCACATACCACCAATGCTCCGAAAGCTAGTGCTTCCAAATAAACCTGTTGAACTATAACCTGGTGTTGTGTAATTTTTAATTTTGTCCAATTGATCAAGATCTCTTTGTAATCTAAGATAACCTTCTTCACTACCCGCCATCCTACCAATTTTGGTGGTCATATGCAAACTTACTAACCATGCTTTCTATATTCTCATCTAACTCATTTATGTAAGTGACTAATAAAAGTGGACCCAGCACTGGTCACAGGTCTCTGGTCAGAAAAACAACCGTCCACCATTAGTCTCTGTCTCCTGTTGTTAAGCCAATTTTGTATCCAGTTGGAAAGCTCTCCTTGAATCCCATGTGTTCTAACTTTACTGATTAGTCTACCATGTGAAATCTTGTCAAAGGCTTTACTAAAGTCCAAGTAAACAATGTCTATCGCTCTGCCTTCATCAATCTTCTTGGTTACTTCCACAAAAAAACACAATCAAGTTTGTGAGACACTATTTCCCTCGCAAAAAACCATACTGAATATCCTAAATCACTCCTTGCCTCTCCAAATACATATAAATCCTGTATTTCAGAATTATTTGCAACAACTTACCCACCACCACCATTTAAATACTGCAGCACTTTCTCTCTGCGCTGAAGTACCACCCAGATAATGTACTCAAATCTTGGAATAGAGATAAGAACAAACCAATGAGTCAAATGGGGACGAATAAACTTTTTAAAATGCAATACGTAAACCTATAAGGTTGGTTTCACCCATGCATGCCTCAAGGGCATGATATGAACAAACTGGTCAGTGTGGACATGGCTCATTCCAAATGTGTTCCCATCTAAACTTATTTCACATTTGGAATAAGGTGGCTCCTCTCCTTAGTCAGACAGAGGTATATTTCTGCATGGAAAGTTTGCACGCAGCACAGTGATGTAAATGGTGCTGCCACACCAATTTGTCTTGAAATCAAAGGAGTACCAAACCTGACAGGAGGTAATGAATGGTGAAAAGACCCAAAGGTCTCTTAATTTCTGCAAGCTTTCTAAAGGGAGGGTTTAAACTAATGTGACAGGGGGATGGGAACCAAATGAGGAGGTTAGTGGACAATAAGGAGATAGTAATTAAAACCTGCAAGGAACTAGATAATGAAGTCAGCATGATTAAAGGGAAGAATAGGCAGGGAGCAGATGATGAACGCAAAGGGACAGGTGGTCTGAGGTGTATTTGTTTTAATACGAGAAGTGTAGTAGGTAAGGCAAATGAACCTAGGGCTTGGATTAGTATCTGGGAGTATGATGTTATTGCTATTACTGAGACTTGGTTGAGGGAAGGGCAAGATTGGCAACTAAATATCCTAGGACATAGATGTTTCAGGCGGAATAGAGAGGGAGGTAAAAGGGGTGGTGGGGTTGCATTACTGGTCAGAGGATATCACAGCTGTCCTGAAGGAGGGCATTATGGAGGACTGGAGCATAGAGGCAATATGTGCACAGCTCAGAAGTAGGAAGAGTGTGGTAACAATGTTGGGGCTGTATTACAGGCCTCTCAACAGCAAGCGTGAGATAGAGGCACAAATCTGAAGACAGATTATGGAAAGGTGTAGGAGCATCAGGGTGGTAATGGGAGATTTGATTTTCCAAACATTGGCTGCGATTCCCTTAGTGTTAGAGGTTTAGATGGAGCAAAATTTGTAAGGAGCATCCAGGAGGGTTTTATAGAGCAGTATGTAAATAGTCCAACTCGGGAAGGGGCTGTACTGGACCTGGTGTTGGGGAATGAGCCCAGCTAGGTGGTTGAAGTTTCAGTAGGAGATTATTTTTGAAATAGTGATCACAATTCCGTAATTATTAGAATACTCATAGACAAAAACGAGAGTGGTTATAAAGGAAGAGTACTAAATTGGTGGAGGCCAACTGTAGCAAAATTTGTCAGGAACTGGGGAATATGGATTGAGAGCAACTGTTGTGGGTAAATCCATATTTGATATGTGGGAACCTTTTAAAGAGAGCTTGATTAGAGTGCCAGACAGACATATCCCCGCGAAAATGAGGGATAGAAATGGCAAGATTAGGGAACCATGGATGACGGGTGAAATTGTGAGACTAGCTAAGAGGAAAAAGGAAGCATACGTAAGATTTAGGCAACTGAAAACAGACAAAGATTTGGAAGAATATCGGGAAAGTAGGACCAATCTGAAATGAGAAATTAAGAGGGCTAAAAGGGTCATGAAATATCTTTAGCAAATAGGGTTAAGGAAAATCCCAAAGCCTTTTATTCATATATAAGGAGCCAGAGGGCAACTAGAGAAAGAGTTGGCCCACTCAAGGACGAAGAAGGAAAGTTATGCATGGAGTCAGAGAAAATGGATGAGATTCTTACTGAGTAATTTGCATCGGTGTTCACCAAGGAGAGGGACATGGTGGATGTTGAGGTTAAGGATAGATGTTTGATTACTCGAGATCAAGTCAGCATAAGGAAGGAGGAAGTGGGTATTCTAAAAGGCAGTAAGGTGGACAAGTCCCCTGGCCTAGATGGGATCTATCCCAGGTTACAAAGTGAAGTGAGAGAGGAAATAGCTGGGGCCTTAACGGATATCTTTGCAGTATTCTTGAACATGGGTGAGGTCCTGGAGGACTGGAGAGTTGCTAATGTTGTCCCCTTGATTAAAAAGGGTAGCAGGGATAACCTAGGTAATTGTAGATCAGTAAGCCTGACGTCAGTGGTAAGGAAGCTGCTGGAGAAGATACCGAGGGAGATGATGTATTCCCATTTGGAAGAAAATGGGCTTATCAGTTATAGGCAGTGTGGTTTTGTGCAGGAAAGGTCATGTCTTACCAACTTAATAGAATTCTTTGAGGAAGAGACAAAGGTGATTGATGAGGGAATGGCTGTAGATGTCGTATACATGGACTTCAGTAAGGTATTGTTAAGGTTTCCCAAGGTTGGCTGATGGAGAAGGTGAAGTCGCATGGATCCAGGGTGTACTCGCTGGATGGATAGAGAACTGGCTAGGCAACTGGAGACAGAGTAGTAGTGGAAGGGAGGTTCTCAAAATGGAGAACTGTGACTAGTCGAATTCGACAGGGAATCGTGCTGGGACCACTAGTGTTTGTGATATACATAAATGATCTGGAGGAAGGTATAGGTGGTCTGATTAGAAGTTTGCAGATGACACAAAGATTGGTGGAATAGCAGATAGTGAAAGGGACTGTCAGAGAATGCAGCAGAATATAGATAGATTAGAGAGTTGGGTGGAGAAATGGCAGGTGGAGTTCAATTTGGGCAAATGCAAAGTGATGCATTTTGGAAGATCCAGTTCAAAAGCGAACTGTGCAGTAAATGAAAAAGCCCTGGGGAAATTGATTTACAGAGAGATCTGGGTGTTCAGGTCCATTGTTCCCTGAAGGTGGCAATGCAGGTCGATAGAGTGGCCAGGAAGGCATATGGCATGCTTTCCTTCATCTGACGGGGTATTGAGTACAAGAGTTGGCAGGTCATGTTACAATTGTATAGGACTTTGGTTCAGTCACATTTGGAATACTGCGCACAGTTCTGGTCACGACATTACTGGAAGGTTTTGGATGCTTTGGAGGCGGTGCAGAGGAGGTTCACAGGATGTTGCCTGGTATGAAGGGCACTAGCTATGAAGAGAAGTTGAGTAGGTTAGGATTATTTCCTTTAGAAACACAGAGGTTGAGGGGGGACCTGATTGAGGTCTACAAAATCATGAGAGATTTGGACAGTGTGGGTAGCAAGAAGCTTTTTCCCAGAGTAGGGAACTCAATTACTAAGGGTCACGAGTTCAAGGTGAAATGGGAAGTGCTTAAGGGAAATATACATGGAAAGTTCTTTTACACAGAGGTTGGTGGGCACCTGGAACACATTGCCAGCGAAGGTGGTAGAGATGGGTGCGATAGCATCATTTAAAATGTATCTAGACAGATACATGAATGAACAGGGAGCTCTAGGATACAAATCCTTGGAAAATAGGTGACAGGTTTAGGTAGAGGGTATGGATCAGTGCAGGTTTAGAGGGCCGAAGGGCCTGTTCCTGTGCTGTAATTTTCTTTGTTCTTTCCTTCAGAAACCCAGAACAGCATTAAGTTAATATCTTCTACAGAAAATCTAAACTGAAAAGCGTATCAACTTTGATTTTTATTGAGAGTCCTAGAAATGATTATTCCTGCTGCTGTTTGTATGTTTTCATAATTCTTGTTGTTCTTGTTTCAGATTGTTGATGAGAATTGCAATGTGGTTCCTCCTGAAGTGGAAGGTGAAATTGCCATTCAAATGAAGCCTGTTAAACCCTTTGGCCTCTTTTCTGGATACATTGTACAGTAACTCTATTTCGAGTACTTAGCTGAAATCATCTGAAATTATCCCACTATATAATTACTTGTGTAATGTGCTTTGTTAGTTGCTGAATGTGACGTTTCTGATTTAGTGAAACTGCTTAATTAGTAGTGTCTTAAGCAATGGAACTGAGTCAGATTTATTTGTTTCATTTTGACTGTGTGAAATCTAAAGACTGGAGGCATTCCTCCACATTTAGAAGATCTCAAAGTGCCAACTTTTGTCTTGATGCAGTAACTGATATTTTTCTGGCAAGTGTCTGACCAAGTAGGGGTCAGGTAGTGCATATTTGACCCATGTCGGACTACAAGTAACCTCAGCAGAACTTTTGGCACCAGTCTAATTTAAAAATGTGGACAATCCCCTAATCTCTTGATAAGGTACTTCATGTTGTGGCAGGAAAATTTAACAATGTTGAGAATTTTCAAGATTTTGAGGAGCTGGTGTTGTACTGGGTGGATAAAGTTAAAAATCACACAACATCAGGTTATAGTCCAACAGGTTTACTTGGAGGCACTAGCTTTCAAAGCACTGCTTTTTCTTCAGGTAGTTGTGCAGAATTTTCAAGCACACAACTGAAATATACTTTTTTTTTAGATTAGATTACTTACAGTGTGGAAACAGACCCTTCGGCCCAACAAGTCCACACCGACCCGCTGAAGCGCAACCCACCCAGACCCATTCCCCTACATTTACCCCTTCACCTAACACTACGGGCAATTTTAGCATAGCCAGTTTACCTAACCTGCACATTTTTGGATTGTGGGAGGAAACCAGAGCACCCGGAGGAAACCCACGCAGACACAGGGAGAATGTGCAAACTCCACACAGAGAGTCGCCTGAGGCGGGAATTGAACCCGGGTCCCGGGTGCTGTGAGGCAGCAGTGCTAACCACTGTGCTGCCCGTTTAAAAGTCAGTTCAGAAACCACAACACTGTGATGGGCAGGAATCGAACCCAAGTCAACTGTTTGGAAGGCAGCTATGCTCACCACTATACCACCATCCCCCTTGTCAAATTATTATAAGAAGTAGAGTGTGCCCAAGATGCTTGTCTTTCAGCTAGAGTAAGTGCTGTAGAAAACAGGAATCTCTTTAAGTATTTGACCACCGCTAAGTGCCAAGATGAACTTTTCAGAATGTACAAGAGGTGGCCATGAGTGCAAATAACCTCTATTTAGTGAACTTGGAATGCAAAACAACACAGTAATCTCTCTAGGTTAGGTATAGTATAATAACCTGCCAAGACCATATATTGAAGGAGAGGTTTCATGGTAAATTAAGTTACCTCAGTCAATGCTTGTGAATTGGGACAATTAATTCGACTTCTCCTGTCACACTTTTTGTTTCCCCTTGCCTACCTAGCCAATCCTTCCTCAAGGCTTCCCTCTACAATAACACTGAACCTCCATTATTTTGCAAAACATTATCTCTTATCTCCCTCATGTCATCTCCAAGTTCAATTTAGCCATTTGCTCTATTCTCTTATCTGTTTTCTTGAGCTAATTTTCATTAAACTGTGGACCACAAAATTCCTTTCATAAACCCATGCTGATTGACAAGCATTTTGGACTCACTCTAGTACTTACAATAATTTGACAAGTATATTTCAATTTTGTGCTTGCAAATTATCGACATCGACCTTCCCTGTTAAATTTTCCCACCACTGCACAAAGTACTTTTTCAAGAGATTGGGGCTTGTCAGCTTTTTCAAATTAAGTGCTTGTCCACATTGTTCATAGTTCCATCCCAGCATTTACATTTTCCTTCCACCTGCACATTCCAATTTCCTTACCAGCTTTTAATACCCTAGAATGGAAGCAATTAAGTTGTCAAAGTACCAGAACTTTAAGTCCTATTGTTTTTGCAGTCTATCATTTTAAAACAAATTATACTGAATTTGCAGAGCTGGAATACATTATCTCTGCCGAAACAACATTTTATTTTAAATCTGCTTTGAAAATGTGATTTTTCTTTCTCTTATGGGTATTTATTTTTTAATTTAGAATCATTGAATTTTATAGACAGAAGGAGGCTATTCAACTTATTATAGAGTCAGAGAGATGTACAGCACGGAAACAGACCCTTCGGTCCAACCTGTCCACGCCGACCAAATATCCCAATCCAATCTAGTCCCACCTGCCAGCACCTGGCCCATATCCTTCCAATTCATATACCCATCCAGATCCCTTTTCAATGTTGCAGTTGTACTAGCCTCCACCACTTCCTCTGGCAGCTCATTCCATATACATACCACCCTCTGTGTGAAAAAGTTGTCCCTGAGGTCTCTTTTATATATTTCCCTTCTCACCCTAAACCTATGCCCTCTAGTTCTGAATTCCCCCACCCCAGGGAAAAGACTTTGTCTATTTATCTTTCCATGCCCCTCCTGATTTTATAAACCTCTATAAGGTCACCTCTCAGCCTCCGACCCTCTGGGGAAAACAGTCCCAGCCTGTTCAACCTCTTCCTGTAGCTCAAATCCTCCAACCCGACTTTGTCTATTTATCTTTCCATGCCCCTCCTGATTTTATAAACCTCTATAAGGTCACCTCTCAGCCTCCGACCCTCTGGGGAAAAAAGTCCCAGCCTGTTCAACCTCTCCCTGTAGCTCAAATCCTCCAACCCTGGCAACATCCTTGTAAATCCTTTCGGAACGCTTTCAAGTTTCATAACATCTTTCCGATAGGAAAGGAGACCAGAATTGCGTCTGTGCCGACTCCTGAAAGAGCTATCCAGCTAGTCCCATTTTCCAGCCCTAACTTTGTAGGTCTCTAAATTAATCACTTTCAAATATATATCCAGCACCATTTAAATATCTTCTATGGAATCAGCCTCCACCACTCTCCCAGGCAGCGCACTCCAAATCCTAACAACTGAGTAAAGAGGTTTCTCCTCATCTCACCACAAACTCTCTTGCTGACAACCTTGACACTGCGACCACTCGTTACTGACATATGGACCAGGGAAAACAGAATATCCTTCTTTACCCTGTCACAATTGTTCACAATTTTGAACACTGCAATAAGGTCACTTCTTAATCTATTTTACTCCAAGAGAATAAACCCAACTTTTCTCGTCTCTAAAATCTCTTATTCCTGATAGAATTCTAGTAAATGTCCTTTGCAATCACTCCAGGGCTTTAATATCCTTCCTTGAAATAAGGTGCCCATAGCTGAACACAGTTCTTGTATTTTAAGCCTTGGCCAAGTGACCCATGACCCTATCGTGTTGCCTTGAAGGATCTGTAATTGTGCACACCATGGTCCAGCTGATTCTGCGTTCTACCCAATGTGCATCATTCATTATGGATTCTCCTGTACTGTTCGTCCTTTCAAAATGCATCACTTCACATTTTTCATATTATAGTCCTTCTGTCATTGTTCTGCCCATTTGACTGGCCTGTCAGTGTATTCTTGTGGACTGAAAGAAGGATTTAAATAAAAATATTAAACAGTGGATAAAGATTAGGTTTAAGAAAGAATCAAGAGCTTTGTACAACCTAACCTCAGAATAGGTCTTCTGCATTTCAAATGATCTTCTAGTACCTATTTAATCTCCTGTTTATATATTTTTCTCTAAAACTATCAAGTATTTCATATAGGAAATTAGATTTATTAAAGGCATTTTTAACCACAAAGTACGCTAGTTTTAAATTATTATTACATTAATTTTGAACTTTGAGCTGCTCTCTTTATATGTTGCTAGGATGATCCACAACGAACTGCCACAGTTCTACGAAATGACTATTTTCTGACTGGAGACCGTGGCAAAATGGATGAGGATGGGTACTTCTGGTTTCTTGGAAGATCAGATGATGTAATTTTGTCAGCTGGGTATAGTGATCTAATTATCCACATCTAATTTATTCAGTGTTTCAAATAAAAGCTTAGCATCTAATGTATTTTACATTGCAAAGATAATCTTATTAATTTGCTAAATATTACAAATTACAATTTTTAAAAAATGTTTGACTTGAAAATCAAGCTATTGAATTCCAGCAAAAATTAACAATAGCGATCTAGTAGTACTTTGTGAAATGAGTTTGTGTTTGAGGTGACTGGTTAACAAGGCTGGACAGTTTGTAAATTGAAAATGACACACGTACTCAACTTCTGAAGAGGTAATAAAACACATTGATTAAAAATGTTATCATATATAATTGTAGTGAGAGAGACAAAATAACAAATATATAATTGTGTTGAGAGAGAGAAAATAACAAATACCCAACAGTAACTGATATGGCTGAATATGTTGAGAACTCAGTAAGTAATTGTGGAATGACTTTCCTATATATGAGTATTGGAGTAACAAAGGCTAAGTGTGTTTCCAGTACTCAGCAGTCTCTTGTCCTGCTTGCCATGGACATAACCAAGTACAAGTGGGATCTCCAAAAGATATGCAGCCACTGTAACCCTCAATATCAGTAAACTCTGAGCGTATTAGATCCACAAGTTCTGGACCAGTATAAAATGCCAGTGTTAGCACCTAATTTGCTAGATTAGAGTGGTGCTGGAAAAGCATAGCAGGTCAGGCAGCATCCGAGGAGCAGGAAAATCGACGTTTCAGGCAAAAGCCCTTCATTAGGAATGGCTTCTTGACTCTAACCTCGAGCATCTGCAATACCCACTTCTACCTAATTTGCTAGATTTGGCAACTAATTTGTGATTGCATTTTGACATATTTAGTTACTGGAATAGATTGTCTACACAATCCTCTCCTTCATGTCAACCAGCAAATTATTTAAAACATAGTGCTGACAAAGAACTGCTTTAAAAATGTATTCATGACGTGTGGTTAAATTGGCTAGGGAAGCATTAAGTGCCCATCCTTAATTGCCTAAGGTTAGTTAAAAGTCACCCACGTTGTAGGTCTGAATTCATATGTAGACCTAACAAATTACGAATGGCTGATTTCATTCCCTGAAGGACTGTAGTGAACAATCGACAACAGTTACGTGAAACTCTGCAGTCTGGCAGCATCCGTGGGGAGAAAACAGTTAATGTTTCTAGTCCAGTGACTAGATAAAAATACTTGATCGTAAGTCACTATTCCAATTAATGTCCCTTTAATATTAAAAATGTTATAGGTATCGTGTTGGACCATTTGAAGTAGAAAACGCACTGATAGAGCATCCAGCTGTCGCTGAATCTGCTGTGGTTGGAAGCCCAGATCCTGTCAGAGGAGAGGTATGCTTGGAAAATAACACCGATTTAATTAAGCAATCCTTTTATTAGCTAATTTTCTTTTGAAGATTAGATTGGAGACATCATTAGCAGGATTTAACTCCTAACGAGATCACATTGAAGCTCGGCAATATTTTATGTAGGAGTAGAATTAATCCAGGCCCCCTTGGTTTATTTTTAGATCACATTTTGGGGAATATTTAGATTTGTAAATTTGACAGCCTGGCCTTCTCACCCTTATAATATTCAACAAATTGCAAATGTTTTTTTTAGAAATGGGGGCTTCATTGGCATAACGGATTGTGGTAATTTTTAGCTAGATGGTCGAACTTTGAATAATATTTTTCTGATTTTAAAATGCTTTCTTTTAAGGTTGTAAAGGCATTTATTGTTCGAAGTTCTACTTGTACCTCTCAAGATCCTGATGAATTAATTAAAGAATTACAAGATCATGTTAAGAAAATCACAGCACCATATAAATACCCAAGGAAGGTCTGTATTTTATCTGACCTTAACCTTAGCTTTGTCCTGTTGTTATAGAGTATATTATTTGCTCGTAATAACAGCTTGTATGTAATTAGAGTCATAGAGGTGGACAGCATGGAAACAGACCCTTCAGTCCAACTTGTCCATGCCGACCAGATATGCCAACCCAATCTAGTTCCACTTGCCAGCACCTGGCCCATATCCCTCCAAATCCTTCCTATTAATTTACCCATCCAGATGCCTTCTAAATGTTGTAATTGTACTAGCCTCTGCCACTTCCTCTGGCAGCTCATTCCTTACACATACCATCCTCTATGTGAAAAAGTTGCCCCTTAGGTCTCTTTTATAACTTCTCCCTCTTACCCTAAACCTATGCCCCCTCATTCTGGACTCCCCCACCTCACGGAAGAGACTGTCTATTTATCCATCCATGCCCCTCATGATTTTATAAACCTCTAGAAGGTCACTGCTCAGCCTCCGACGCTGCAGGGAAAACAGCCCCAACATTTCCCTATAGTTCGAATCCACCAACCCTGGCAACAACCTTGTAAATCTTTTCTGAACCCTTTCACATTTCATAATATCCTTCCGATATGAAGGAGACTAGAACTGCATGCAATATTTCAAAAGTGGCCTAACCAATGTCCTGTACAGCCGCAACATGACCTCCCAGTTCCTGTACTCAATGCTCTGACCAATAAAGGAAAGCATACCAAATGCCTTCTTCACTATCCTATCTAACTGCAACTCCACTTTCAAGGAGTTACGAACCTGCACTCCAAGGTTTCTTTATTCAGCAACATTCCCTAGGACCTTTCCATTAAGTGTGTAAGTCCTGCTAAGATTTGCTTTCCCAAATTGCAGCAGCTCACATTTATCTAAATTAAACTCCATCTGCCAATTCTCAGCCCATTGGCCATCTGATCAAGATCCCGTTGTATTCTGACATAACCACCTTCATTGTCCACTATACCTCCAATTTTGGTGTCATCTGCAAACTTACTAACTATATCTCTTATGCTCATATCCAAATCATTTATGTAACTGACGAAAGATCATGGACCCAGCACTGATCCTTGTGGCACTCCACTGGTCACAGGCCTACAGTCTGAAAAACAACCCTCCACCACCCTCTGTCTTCTACCTTTGAGCCAGTTCTGTATCCAAATGGCTAGTTCTTCCTGTATTCCATGAGATCTAACCTTGTTAACCAGTCTCCCATGGGGAACCTTGTCAAACACCTTACTGAAGTCCAAATCAATGACACCCACCGCTCTGCCCTTATCAATCCTCTTTGTTACTTCTTCAAAAAACTCAGTCAAGTTTGTGAGACATGGTTTCCCACGCACAATTCACCAACACATTCCACCCTGACCTTAAATTTACCTGGACCATTTCTGACACCTCCCTCCCCTTCCTGGACCTCTCCATCTCCATTAATGACGACCAACTTGACACTGACATTTTTTACAAACCCAACGACTCCCACAGCTATCTGGATTACACCTCTTCCCACCCTACCTATTGCAAAAATGCCATCCCGTATTCCCAATTCCTCCGCCTCTGCCGTATCTGCTCCCAGGAGGACCAGTTCCACCACAGAACACGCCAGATGGCCTCCTTCATTAGAGACCGCAATTTCCCTTCCCACGTAACGTCTTATGGTACACTTTAATGTCAAAGATACTTTAGTGTCAAAGATACTTTCAAAATACCTGCTGTTGTTACAGAATCTTTATAAGTAAAGGGCAGATACCACCTCAGCTTTCTTGCTACCTCCCTCCTTTCCTCCCAGAACCATGACCTATCCCACCAGCCTCCATATTTGATGGATGACCCACCACCATTTCTGCCACCCACAGCGTGACACAATGATTAAATTATTCCCCTCCCCCTTCAATATTAAAAAAAGCAGCCCCTCGAAAACACCTTGAGGAAATACCCTTCTGTTCAACATACACAGAGTGGGATAACTGCCTTTCTAACTCCTCCCCAAACAAGAAACACACCTTCACCGTGAAACTGCAATTTCCTTGAACTATTTTCAGTTTAGTAAACTTCTCACAAAGTGATTTAAACTGTAATGGAGAGATCAAATGCACCTCCTGATCAGTCCACAAACCCGTAATCTCAGATTGTGGTCACTTGCTGATTTAACCTCCACTCCCCCATTACTCCCACACTACCCCTTCTGCCCCATGGCCTGCAGCAGCTTTCCAGTCGTGTTTCAGGAACAGAATGTCATCTTTGCAGTTCTCTGGACACACAGCAGAGTTCATTATTTCAAACCATAACCTCTTTTGCAGTTTTTACATATGCTTTTGCTGCTTCTGGTTTAACTCGTTTGTTTATTTCTCTTTTTGGTTTGATGTTAAACAACAGTTATTCCTCATTCTGACTTTTAGTCAGGACCTTTGATCCTTTTACAAGCCCTCAACCAGAAAGCCTATTGTCACTGAATCTCTTGTACCCAAAACCTGTCAAAGACCTTACGGTTGATCTTCCTTTCATTTACCGTTCTCGGTTTTAACCAAACTGAAACATTAATTATGTTGCTCTCTCTGACGATGCTCTTGAACTTTTCCAGATTGTTTTAATACCTACTTAGCAAGTAACTTCGTTGTCATTATCCAGTGAGCACAGTGAAAACCAAGGCTGGGAATTTATTATTGAAGCACCTGCACTAAAAATGACGTTAAAAAACATCTAATGGATAGAAATTATTCGGTTTAACAGCAGCTTGAAAATTGGATTCAAATCTACCGCCACTACAATGTCGTCATAACCGTCATCACATCGATGTGATCGAGGCTGCTGTAGTCATGCCTGATGGGGGCGGAGCTGATAGTAGGCGGGGCTTGATTGAGTAGTGCGAGATCTCATTGAGGCGGCTCCGTGAAGGGGTGGGGTCTAAGGGAGGGGTGGGGCTTCGTGGCGATGGGTAGGGCTATCGATAGTGAGTGTATCGAGTGCATGGACGTTTCGCGCTCTGCCGGTTAAGTCTTTCCCCTGGTGTGGGCTCCCAGGCTCTGGGTGGATCAGGGACATCCCGGGTAGGGGAATCGTGTTAGTTTATACCCGCCGAGGTTTTCTCTTTTCCTTGATTTGGCTACTGAGGGACTGCATCGCTCCGGCCTGGTCACGTGGCGTCAATGTCCCCTCTCTCCATGGCCTGGCCTGGCCACATGGTGTCAGTTCAATGCCCCCTCTGTCCCTGACCCGGCAGTGTAAATATCTGTCTCATTTAACAAGCAATGACCCCCCAGACTGCTTTCCATTAACCAGTTATTGGCCTCCTATAATAAGCAGGTAGCCTCTCTGCACTTGTCCATGAGAGCTTTGAGTACAGACAAGTGGCATCACAGCCAAGACAGAACCTGGTGTGTGTAGAGTTTCTGTAAAGACCCTGGAATGGGTTGTCAGAATCCATGGGAATTTATCATCTGTCACACTGGGGCACAGTTGTATCGTCTCAGCAGCAGTCCTAACTGAAATCAGTGAATTTATTTTCTTTTATTTACTCTTGAGACATGGATGCTACTGGCTGACCATGTGAGAAACAGTGTAAAAACAATGACTACAGATTCTGGAAACCAGATTCTGGATTAGTGGTGCTGGAAGAACAGCAGTTCAGGAAGCTCCTCGGATGCTGCCTGAACTGCTGTGCTCTTCCAGCACCACTAATCCAGAATGTGAGAAACAGAACTCACAAATCAGCCTGAGACAAAGCCTTGGAAACAAGAACAATTTATTATGGCCTTGCAAGTACCGGACGTCTCTGCACTCAAGCAAAAGTACGCACCACTAATCCAGAATGTGAGAAACAGAACTCACTCACAAATCAGCCTGAGACAAAGCCTTGGAAACAAGAACAATTTATTATGGCCTTGCAAGTACCGGACGTCTCTGCACTCAAGCAAAAGTACGCGCGAAAACAAAGCATGTAAGCATTCCTATTCAGTTTGCAAGCTGCGGAATCACGCCTCCCCATCCTATCATAAGCCGATTACCTCACTTGTTTTTTTCTCTAGTTATTTTCTTATCTGGCCATCCTGCTGTCCTTGTATGTCTGCATTCTTTGTTCCTTGTTTGTTACAGCTTGTTCTTTTGTCAAGTTTCTCTTATCATACTATAAGCTTTATTGTGAAATGCCCCTACTGCTTCTTTTGTGGTCAACTACAACAGTTTAAAGTTATTTCTTAGTTTAAAACTATTTCTTAAACAAAAATCTCTATATTCGTTAAAATCTTAGCCTTAAGTATTCTGCAAGAATCCCGCGACCGTTTGTGTAATGTTCCCCTTCCCCATCTGCAGAAACTACATTTCTAACCTCCCACAATTTACCCTTTTCTTTTTTTAAAACTGTTGTTTCTGCACTTATTAAGTCTCCTTTAATCCATTTTCTTATGTTCTGCCCTCTTACGCCTTTTGGCGATGAGGTTCACAATCTTACATTTAACATTTGTGTTGTTTGTCCCTCAAACTTTAGAAGCATTCTTTGACTTTCTCTTTGTTGCATATCACCTGCTGATTGTAAAAGCATCTGATGATTTATTTGGGTTCCTTTCCCCAAGGGATGTCATCAGTCAGCTCATTACCCATTTTAGACATTGAACCCGACCACCAGACCCACTAATATCAATAATCCATAGATAGCCAAATTGACTAATCACCTTCCCCAACCAGTCAATCCCCAATTCCTCCATTCCAGTACCGATTACCGGCCTCCCTTATCTTGGCGATTTTGTCTTGCACATGTTTGGAGATATCAGCAATGTTAGAGGAGACCTCAGGTATGTACGTACAACATTCCTCTCCAATTAGTGCACAGGTACCACCCTTCTCTGCTAGAATATAATCCAGAGCCATCCTGTTCTAAAGGGTCGTTAGCCTAGTGGCAATTTTTTCGGTCGTTATGGTTGCTTCTTGGGATTGGGTTTCGGCCAACGCATCAGCAGTATTGTTGGCCAACTCTTCCAGGGAAGCCGCCAACTTTTGTATTTCTACTCCTGCTCGAGCGGTCCCATACAAAGGTATCAAAGTCCAGAGGAGGCGATCTCCTTCGGTTACTTTCCGGGTTACTTGCCTTCCTCCCTGTTTATTCCGAGGTATTTTTGGGGCTCTCTTTAACAGCCTCAAGTGGGGAATTATAAAGGCGAGGTAGCAGCAGCCACTCCAACCTTTCTGGCTTTGAGGCAGTGTTTGATCAATCTCATAACATGCATGCATTCCTATACATTCGGTCACAAATGCATTTTTCCCCGGGAATAAATGGATAGGCCTTCAGGCCGCATACCCAATATGTTCCGTTTAATATTCGGGGAATGGTCATGGCAATGGCTTGGCTGGTGTAGACACAAGATGATTTTCCTAATCGGAAGGGTATCATTCTGATTACAGAAACAAGTGGTATTTACTGCTCCTTTCGGTGGGGAAACTCTAAGGCCATCGATAGCACCCAGAGTTTTCCGGGCTGGTCGAGGGAACCATCCCGCAAAGTTATAATTACCCCTTTCAAATCTCCAAGTTGTATCATTTGAGCCCGAGTCAAATTGTTGTACGTCGTACACTTTTTTTCTTTGGTAAGTGGTATTACCGTGAGAGGAATTCCGGACTCCCCATGTGTGGGATCTCCGCACATACCCAATAGTCGGTATGCCCCTTTAGTTTAGCATAATTCTGACAAAAAGTGGTAAAATGACTTTTCCCACCCCCCTTGGCAGCTAGCGCCAATGTTATCGTGACAATATAAAGCTGACCACTCATTTTAGCTCACAACCCTATCTGTCTATTCCCTAACCCTTTGTATGCCAGGGAGGAGTGAGTCCATGCAACACTTACAATTGTTTTGGGATGCAGTTTTTTTAACCAATACTTAATAGTCTCTTAACTCAGTTTCTTTTTGCTCAGCTTGACTTTCAGAGGGTTGTCTGTAGGATGAGCTTGCCACTCTGCCGAAGGGGAAGGAGCGTCCACGGGGCCCTTAACACGAGTGTGATGACTCCGCCCTTTTTCAGCAGTTCGGATGGCTGTTTCAGTAGTCAGGAGGGTTAGGAACGGTCCCTCCTAGCTTGAGTGCAGTTTGGTATCTTTGCAGGTCTTTATTAGGACCCAATCATCTGGTCATATCCGATGTACTACGAACTCAAGTGGAGGTGTCTGGGTCAACAGACCCTTCTTACTAAGGACAGACAAAGAAGAGCCGAGCGCCACAATATAGTTCTTTAAAAACTTATCATTGAACTCCACAGATGGTAATTCCTCTCTTCCGCCCAAGAAAGGTAATCCAAACATCATCTCATAAGGAGAGAGGCCAATATCATGCCTAGGTGCAGTCCTAATGCGGAGCAACGCGATAGGTAAACATTTTGTCCATGGCAATCGAGTCTTTAGGACTAGCGTAGACAATTGCTTCTTTAAGGTTTGATTCATTCCTTCCACCCGTCCAGAGGAAGGCGGGTGCCAAGGAGTGTGGATTCCCAAGAGATTTCTAATCCCGCCATTACTTCTTGTAGGATCTGAGAGGTAAAATGGCTACCTTGGTCTGAATCTATACTTTCCACTACTCCATATCGAGGAATTATATGTCCTAAAAGAATTTTCACTACTCCCTTCGAGGTAGCTGAGGACATTGGAAATGCCTCCACCCACCCAGTTAGGTGATCCATTAGGATTAATAAGTACTTTTGTTTCCCTACTGGGGGTAATTCTGTGTAATCTACCTGTATTCTTTGAAAAGGTCTTACCCCAGAGTTTTTTTCACCTCTTGGCCCCCCTCTCGTTACTTTCTTATTAATCTTTTGGCAAGTCTGGCATCCTGCGCATACCTGCTTGGCTAATGTGTGTATATCCCTTTACATCCGTACTTCCTTAACCCTATGTCACACATAGTTTGGGAGCCCTAATGACTGCCTTGGTGCACGGTGGTTAGGATGTTTCTCATGACTGGTTTACTTAATAACTCCCTTCCATCCAGGAGGATCCACCTTCATTGGATAGTCTTAGTGGCCTCCATTTCCTGGAATTCCTTTCCCTCTTCCGTGTACACGGGTTCACGGAAGGGGACTCCACTATGGGCGTGAGAACCCGTATTTTTGTTACTGTATGGCTCATAGCTGCCTCTTTGGCTGCCTCGTCTGCTAGTCTATTCCCTCTGTCTTCTAGAGTGTTCCCCTTCTGATGCCCAGGTACATGGACTATAGCTATTTCCTGGGGTAATTCCAAATTTTTCAACATTTGTCCTATCAATTTTTCGTGTATCAATTCCTTTCCCCAACAGTTGATTAGTCCATGTTCTTTCCATATTTTTCCGAAGGTATGTACCACCCTTTAAGCATACTTAGAGTCGGTGTAAATTGTCCCATCTCGGTTCTCTAATTGTTTTAAAGCTTGGTTTAATGCATACAACTCACAAGTCTGGGCCGACCATGTGTTAGGCAACCGGTCAGCCTCAACCGTTCGATTCTCATTGCTATCCACTACTGCATATCCATTGTGTCTTTTTCCTTGTACTAGTCTTGATGACCCGTCTATAAGCAGTCTGTCCCCATCATGTAAGGGGATATCCTTTAGGTCCTGTCAAACTTTGGCTTGATACTTTATGATCTATCCAGACAGTCATGTTCTAATTCTCGTTTGTCCAGAGCTTCTCCTTTCCATAGGAAGGTAGCTGGATTTAGACCGGTGTCTGTTGCTAACACAAGGTCATTTCTCTCCATCAGGATGGCTTCGTATTTTAAAATTCGTGAGTCTGTCAACCATCTCCCTGCCTTTTGGTTTAACTTGATGGGGGGGGTACTAACGACCTAGTGCCCCTCCAAAAGTAAGTTTACGGCTTTCATCTACCAGTATGGCAGTGGCTGCTACTGCCTGTATGCATTCAGGCCATCCCCTCGAGACAGGGTCCAAGATCTTGGACAGGAAGGCTATGGGCTGTCTCTTTCCCCCTCCTTTCTGTGTTAACACTCCTAAGGCTGCTCCATCATTTACTGTCACAAAAAGGTGGAATGGTTTATCTAGGGAGGGAAGGGCCAACACCAGAGCTCGTATTAGACTACGCTTCAACTCATGTAAACCTTCCTTTTCCTCATCTGTCCAGTGCAGTCTTTCATGTTCAGATTCTGTCAATTTGTAATATAACCCCTTCATTTTCTGGGCGTATGCTTCTATCCATAATCTACAATAGCGCACCAGCCCCAAGAACGTCCGTAATTCTCGTTTGCTGATCGGAAGGGGCAGTTCTACTATCCCTTTAATTCTGTCATGGTTAATGCGCCTAGTGCCTTCACTAATAAGGTGTCCTAAGTATTTCACCTCTTTCTCTACATATTGCAATTTATTCCTAGATACTCTTAAACCCTAGGAAATTTAACAGTCTATTGGTGGCTAAACTCACGTCATCTCTCTTTTGTCCTGATACAAGTAAAGCGTCCACATATTGTAACAATGCTGTTCCCCGAGGCATTTTATGTTGTTCCAGGACATGTTCCAGTACTTGTCCGAATAGATTGAGTGATTCTGTGAATCCCTGGGGAAGTACCGTCCATCGGAACTGTTGTTGAGTTTTCCCACGCAAAAGCAAACATGTCGCGGCTTTCTGGGGCCAGAGGACAAGCCCAGAATGCATCTTTTAAATCTATTACACTAAACCAGCGGTGGTTACACGGTATTTTTGCCTAGCAAAGTATATAAATTAGGTACCACCGGGTGTCGTGTTCGAACCAATTGGTTCAATGCCCTAAGATTCTGCACCAATCGATAGGTTCCATCTGGTTTGTGGACGGGCAGTATTGGGGTATTAATGGGCGACATACATGGTTCTAACAGTCCAGTTTTTACCAAAGGATCTATAACTGGTTGCAGACCTCTATGGCCTTCCAACGATATAGGGTATTGTCTAACCCAAACTGTCTCATCTTCTCGAGTCAACATAATCACCAACGGAGTAATATTTAGATGCCCTGTGTTATCCGCTTTCGTCCACACGTCAGGGCAGATTTGATTTTCTTCACTAGGTGTTAACATAGCCATTGTTGCAGTTACTGCACTATCCTCCACCTCAATTTTTAAGCCCAGCAATATAATCAAATCCCTACCTAATAGATTACTTCCAATGCCAGGAATATATAGTAATTGTCCTATCACTTCCTCATCATTTCTTCTAATTAGGGTTGGTTCAAAAATAGGCACCAAGAATTCTTTGCCTATTACTCCGGAAACTTTAAGATACTCCTTAGTCAATTTAATGCCGGTAGGTCTAAAACTTAGGGATGGCCGTGCCGCTCCCGTGTCCACCAAAAATACTGCCTCCTCCCCTTCAGGTCCCACCTTTAATTTATCAAGGGTTCCCGGTGGGTATCCGGAGGAAGGAACCCCTGACTATTCTCTCCCTAGCTACCCTTTTGTCCTTAATATTTTGTAAAACTCTTTGGATACTCCTTAATTCTATTTGCCAAAGCTATCTCATGTCCCCTTTCTGTCTTCCTGATTTCCCTCTTAAGTATACTCCTACTGCCTTTATACTCTTCTAAGGATTCATTCGAACTATCCTGTCTATACCTGACATATGCTTCCTTCTTTTTCTTAACCAAACCCTCAGTTTCTTCTAGTCATCCAGCCTTCCCTACACCTACCAGCCTTTCCTTTCACCCTAATGGGAATATACTGTCTCTGGACTCTCGTTAGCTCATTTCTGAAGGCTTCCCATTTTCCAGCTGTCCCTTTACCTGCAAATATCTGCTCCCAGTCAGCTTTTGAAAATTATTGCCTAATAACCGTCAAAATTACCCTTCACCCAATTAGAACTTCAATTTTTAGATCTGGTCTATCCTTTTTTCCATCACTATTTTAAAACTAATACAATTATGGTCACTGCCCCAAAGTGCTCCCCCACTGACACCTCAGTCACCTGCCATGCTTTATTTCCCAAGAGTAGGTCAGGTTTTGCACCTTCTCTAGTAGATTCTCTATTGAATCAGAAAATTTTCTTGCACACACTTAACAAATTCCTCTCCATCTAAACCTTCAACACTACGGCAGTCCCAATCTATGTTTGGAAAGTTAAAATTCCCTACCATAACCACCCTATTATTCTTACAGATAACTCAGATCTCTTTACAAATCTGTTTCTCAATTTCCCTCTGACTATTATGGGGTCTATCATACAATCCTTTTCTTATTTCTCAGTTCAACCCAAATAACTTCCCTGAATGTGTATCCTCCCAAGTACAGCTGTAATGCTATCCCTTATCAAAAATGCCACTCCCCCTCCTTTCTTGCTTCCCTTTCTATCCTTCTGTATCCTGGACCATTAAGCTGCCAGTCCTGTCCATCCCTGAGCCATGTTTCTGCAATTGCTGTGATATCCCAGTCCCATGTTCCTAAATATGCCCTGAGTTCACTTGCCTTCCCTGTTAGGTCTCTTGCATTGAAATAAATGTATTTTAATTTATCGGTCCTACCTTGTTCTCTGCTTTGTCCCTGCCTGCACTGATTGTTTGACTCATTTCTTTTCTCAGATTGTACCAGTCTCAGATTGATCTCTTTCCTCACTATCTCCTGAAGTCCCACCCACTTCCTTAATAGTGTAAATCCTCCTGAACAACTCTAGCAAATCTCCCTGCCAGTATATTAGTCCCTTTCCAATTCAGGTACAATCTGTCCTTCTTGTATAAGTCACTTCTACCCCTAAAGAGATTCCAATGATCCAAAAATTCTTGCAAGTCTGTGGCGTAGTGATAATGTCAGTAAACTTACAGTCTTTAAGAACTAGGAGAAGGAATAGCAATTTGGTACAATCATGGCTGATCTCAACCCTACTTAATAATTCTTCCATAATTTATGCATCGAACGAGCATCCACCACATTCTGAGGTAGTGAATTCCAGAGATTCACAGCCCTTTGAGAGAAGTAATTTCTCCTCATCTCTGTTTTAAATCTGCTACCTCTTGTTCTAAAACTATTGCTTTTCATTCTGGATTACTCACCATGGGGAAACATCCTTTTTAACATCTTCTTTATCAATCCCCAATAGCATCCAATGTACCTCAATTAGATCTCCTTATTATTCTAAACTCCAGAAAGCATAGATCTAAACTGCTCAATTTCTCTTCATAACACAAACTCTTCAATCTTGGAATCAATCGAGTGAACCTCCTCTGAACTACCTCTAATACAACTCCATGTTTCCCCCAAGTAATGGTACCAAAGTGTGCGTAATACTTCTTGTCTCACTAAAGCCTTGTACAGCTACAGCAACATTTCCCTACTGTCTGGAGGCATAGACTAATGCTCTGAGGACATAGGTTTAAATACCATTGTAGCTGGTGAAATTTAACTTCAATTATTAACTATTATTCTTTGTCATAAAGACTCACTAAGATTCTTAATGAAGGAGGTTTGCTTTCCTTACCTGGTCAGGCCTACATGTGACTCCAGGTGTGTAGAAATGTGGTTGACTCTTAACAGCCATCTAAAATGGCCTGGCAGCTGTTCAGTTTAAGGACAGTTAGGAATTGGCAACAAATTTTAGCCTTGCCAATAATGCCCTTATCCCACCTGGATGGAAAGGCAACTGACACATTTTTTAATTATGTGCATTTTTACTTAACCTAACTGTTATGTTCTGTCTTGGTCTTGATCAGAAGTCTTTTTTGAATTGAAAATCTGAGTTATTGACAAAAAGAATGAAGCCATAAGATTCCATGGTTTAAAACAAAATAATTTTTATTATACAAGAGTCAAACAAAGCAAGTACTAAATAATATCTTAGTTACTTGTGTAGCTTAACACTTAGAATCAACATTATTGAAATATGAATTAACTGGTGAATTGTGGTTGATTATAAGCTATAATTTACACATTAAATGGCAAATTCAAGTAATGTGTCACATATAGACAGGGTGGTTAAAAAGGCGTTTGATATGCTTGCCTTCATTGCTCAGTCCTTTGAGTATAGGAGTTGGGAAGTCATGTTGAGGTTATAGAAGTCATTGATGAGGCCTCTTCTGGAATACTGCATCCAGTTCTGGTCATCCAATATTAGAGAGGATAAATTGGAGCAGGTTCAGGAAAGATTTATTAGAATGTTGCCTGGTATGGAAGATTTGAGATGTAAAGGAAAGCTGAAAAATCTGGAACTTTCTTCACTGGAGTGTAGGAGGTTGAGAGGCGACCTGATAGAAATTTGTAAAGTAATGAGAAATATTGATAGAATTAATGATAGTTGTCCTTTCCCTAGGAAGGGGGATTTCAAAACTAGGGGGCACATTTTTAAGGTGAGAGGAGAAAGATTTGAAAAGACACGAGGCAAATGTTTTACACAGAGGGTGGTTCATATATGGAATGGTGGATTTACAACAGTGACAATGTTTAAAAGACATTTGGATAGATAAATTAATAGGAAAGATTTAGAGGGATATGGACCAGGAGCAGGCAGGTGGCACTGGGTTAGTTTGGCGATCATATTTGGCATAGATCTTTTGTCTGGAGGGTCTGTTTCCCTGCTGTATGACTGTATGGATTGACTTGGCAGTCCACTGAGCATATGTCATCTGCTTCAGCAACAACATTCTTCAAAGCCAAATTGCTTACAAATAATTTCTGTTGCTCTCTTTTGGGATTTAGCCTGATCCTCTGCAGACAGCAGAGCATTAATAACCTGAGTTCCACAGACAGAGTCTTCACGAAAAATAGCACACTTCTACAGAACCTCCTTAACACTGCTAATAACGGTCTGGATGCTGTAGATCAAAAGTTTCAAAAAGTAACAGAAACAACTGTATACCACCTATTCTTAACTGTGTCTTCTTCACCCCACCTGTGTTGCACTAATGGAATCATCTTCTGAGTTCCGATGGTTTCTGTCCATTTCACACGGTTTAAACCAACTTTAATCTCCACAAAGTTTTTGTTTGCAATGTTAGTTCCAGTTTTAGCCCTAGAAAACTGATAGAAAGATTTAAATTAACAATCAATCCTGTTCTAGTATTATAAATAAATAGATCTGAATGACATAATGGGAATTATTTTTATGCACCTTTAAAATTTTCCACTTTAGATTGTCCATATAAACAACGGCCTAGTAAAGATTCTTAGCACCAGATGAACATAGTACTTCTTACTGAAATTACATCACACTTGAAAATTAGCAAATGGAAAGTCCAGCATCAGTGAAATTGTTCTTTTTTCCAGACTTTGATTTTTTTCTCAGCAAAATCAGTTTTTTTTTAATATTAAACAGCTAAATATCAACTGTCATTACTTTAAGTATGAACTGCAATTGCTGCTTCTGATCTGTTCAACAGGTGCCTTCTTCAGCCTCTGACACATCCCTGTTCTCAAATTTACAAAGTTATTGATAAAGAGCTTTGGCCTTTCTGAATGCACACTATTCATAGGTTGTCTTTTTGTCTCCCCACAGATTGAATTTGTGAAGCAACTGCCCAAGACTATTAGTGGAAAAATCAAAAGAAATGTGTTACGAAAGAAAGAATGGGAGAAAAAAAACTGAGACCTAATTCATTATTGTATAACATTGTAAAATGAAGTAATTAATACAAGCAAAACATGTATTGAATTAATAATTTGAAGAAAACAAAAATGACGTTATCTGATTAATCTGTTCAAGATAATGAAGCATTTATTACAAAGTTGAAGTGTGTCCTCCTGTCTACTATTTGTTCAGATTTAAAGCACTCCAGTTGAAGAGTGTAACATCATCCCACACCATTTTTGAGCCTCACATGACTTAGGTTTTGAGAGATTTCATATTTTGTCAGATTTCTGGTAACCAAGCTTTAGGATACTGTAGCCAGCACTTACTGAGACAAACAATTTTTAAAATTTTAGTTTAACATAAAGCCAAAGAAGAACAACGTTGCAATTTATTTTTAAATTAAATTGGACTGTTACTGAGTTTTGAATTAACATGCTGCATGTGGATGCTTTTTCAGTGGGGCCTGAAGCAGAATTCTTTCACCATTTATAAGTCATAGTTAGTACTTTGGTTATGAATTATCAACTGCATGATCTATACCTACGGGGAGTTCAAAGCCACCTTTTAAAAACTATTTGCTAGAAATTTTAACTTGTACCAGCAATATGACTACAGAATATTACTTTTTAAATTAGTAGTAGTGATATGAGGAAGAAACTGTTTTCAAACAGCAAATGGGTAAGATTTGCATTACTTGAATATGTGTGGAGGCAGGTTCAGTTAAAGTATTCAAAAGGGAATTAGACCATTTTAAGAAAAGGAGCAATGTGCAGGATTGTGGAGAGAAGAGAGGGAGCCAACATTCAGTGATTTGATGCAGATGTGATTTTCTGTATTGTAACAACACTGGGAATTTTATCAAAATCAGCTGAGTGTTCATCTCCATGAATCCTGGCAAATTGTCCCATGCAGTTATCAGCAACTGACTTCAGTATGTATTCACCTTGACCCGATGGCACTGCTCTCGCACTAACGTCTGAGTAGCAGTGGAAAAAATACATGCTATTGCCAAAAACTGAAATTGCTGCCACTGGTGCTGTATTTAAAACCCAGTTATGTACCAATCAGTCACTGCAAGCCAGGAACTATCATTCAAACTTACTATGTGAGAAGGATTATACTGGAGATGTGCCAACTTACGTTTTATTGATTTGCTTGTAAGGACCTATAGGTCCTGGTGGATGGGGTAGTGCTTTTTTCTCAGAACCACCAGAGGAGACCAAAGCACCAGAACTTTCCAGCCTGGTCTAGATTCAACACTTGGATCTAAGGGAATCAAGGGTTATGGGTAAAAGGCCAGAAATTGAGTTATTAGGTCAAAACACGATCTTGTTGAATAGTGAAGCAGACACACTGGGCTGTTTGGCATATTTCTCCTCCAATGTCTTATGGTTTTAATTCTACATGTGGTAGCAACCATTACCCATTTTGATTGTGTATTTGTAATTTGGACGAGGATGGAAAGCAACACAGGTTGCATTTTGCTCAATGAGTCACATGTCTCTCAGTGTAGGTGAGCTCCCCACCCCAAATCTTATTATTCAATTCTTCCTCGCCCTCTTTGTAAACCCCAATGTTTCCACCCAACTCTTTTATTGAATGGCTCATCTACCCACTGTACTCCAGTTCCCAGTCACAATAGTTTAATTATGCCAAACGTAATCATGTTTGACACCCTATCGAAATCAGGATACAATGACCTGCAGTACCTCTTGCCCTCCCATGGCATTCTCTCCCATCTCCCACCTGATATTGACCCTCTGTGTCCCCGCATGATGTCTCCAATTACTATTATTGACTTCCCTGAATTCTCATCACAGCACTGTCACCTGATAACCCATGAACTCTATGGACTGACTGTGGTCCATCTCCTGGATGACCTAAGAACAACTGTAACTGATCAATGCCCAGATTCCTGACACACCTCTGTTCAGCTGTCCATTACTGCTAATCCCCAATCTGGATGATTGGCCATGACCCATTTGCTGGGCAGCAGTGGTATGGATTTTGAGAATCCATTTAACCCAAGTATCTGAATGACCACATGCAAGCCCTTGGACTGATTTCAGGTGATGCCTTTGACTTACAGCATTGGTACTTCTTGAGAGAAGACAGTCTTTGACTGAGGACTTACTCCCTTTAGTCTTTAAGATGGGGCTATTTAGTGGCGGCACAAGCTGCATACTTGTGGAATAAGCTGCTATCACATCCTGCAGGTGAGCTACACAGTACCATACAGACACACATCAACTCATTGGACTAATCATTGCTGACAACCATGACAAACTGCCAGGCTACACTAAAAAGCAAGACAAGGCAGAAGTACTGTGAACCTGTGAATTCTGAATGAGGTGGTAAAGAGCAAAAAGACAAGGCAAGAATGCTGTGAGCAGCAAATAGGTACAAAGTAACTGAGCACTAAGAGAGCAAACTAAGAGCCCTGAAGTGCACCTTGGTCCAACCCATGAAGTGAGTGCTTTAATCTGCTCACAAAGTGCCCTGGCAGCAGTATTACAGTGCAAGATGTTGGTGCCCTCCAAGGTTTTTCTCAATGTTATAAATCTAATATTTCTGACCTTGCCTTTTTTTTTCCCCAACTGAATTGCTATTGCCATGTCGTTAAGGTGGTGGTTACCCACCTTCATGAACTGTTGCAGTTTATCTCTTGATAGTGTGTCCACAAGGTGTGAAGAATTTGATACAGCATCGGTGAAGGGACAGGGGTATATGACCAATTTAGGATTATGTATGACTTATAGGGTAGATTCAAAATGCTGGAATTCTCATGAATCTGCAGATAAGGAACAGCTTAAGGAGTAGACATCACAACCATATTAGGCAACGGGTGGCTGTTTAGCCTAACGGAGAAAGTGCATATCAAGCAGCCTGCTTCATCTGGATGTTTGGGCTCCTTAAGTCTTGGTTTTAGCTGTGTGCATCCAGTTAAGTAAAAAGATAATCCATCATAAGTATCAAATGTGATTTGTAGATGGTGGCAATGCTTACTAGGGTCAAGAGCTAAGCCATTGTTAACAGAATATTCTGCCCTTGCTTTTTTGTAGACAGGCTCACAATCCCCCTTGCACTATATGTGCACTAATAGGCAGAGGGCAAAGGGGCAGAACATTTGAAAGGGTTAGTACAAGTTAAAATTTCCTGCCAGATCCCTGGTAAAAGCATCCCAGCTCACTTGGCCAAAAAAGCTTCCTGTTCAGGTGTAAGGTTTTGTTAGCTCACATGCAAAGTACTGGAATGTTTTTCACAGATCAAGGAGGTCTTGCAGTCATAAAGTTCTTAATGTTCTCAACTAAGATGCAAGTAACAAACTTGAAAACATGGACACCATTTTATACATCCTGAGAAGAGCATGCTGATTAGTTGGCCTATTGTTAACATGGAAGTATAGCAGGAATTATTAACTCAAAAAGTGTGGTGCTGGAAAAACACAGCCGGTCATGCAGCATCCAAGGAGCAGGTGAGTTGACATTTCGACCATAAGGTCTTCCTTCATCAGGAATGTGACTGATCTCCAGCATCTGCAGTCCTCATTTTTTCCTAGAAATTATTAACTTTCATTCTTAACCTTCAGACCAGTAAACTCTGGGCAGGATGTTGCCATTGGGAAGAAAGCAGAGATTGGCAATCTCTCAGTAAGTATGTGGATGTACCTATTAGAGGAGGTGCAAAACTTGACCTACTCTTGGGAAATAAGGCAGGGCAGGTGACTGAGGTGTCACTGGGAGAGCACTTTGGGGGCAATGACCATAGTTCTATTAGTTTTAAAATAGTAATGGAAAAGGATAGACCAGATCTAAAAGTTGAAGTTCTAAATTGTTGGAAGGCTAATTTTGACAGTATTAGGTAAGAATTGTCAAAAGCTGATTGGGGGAAAATGTTCGCAGGTAAAGGGACGGTGGGAAAATGGGAAGCCTTCAGAAATGAGATAATGAGAGTCCAGAGACAGTATATTCCTGTTAGGGTGAAAGGAAAGGTTGGTAGGTGTAAGGAAGGCTGGATGACAAGAGAAATTGAGGGTTTGGTTAAGAAAAAGAAGGAAGCATATGTCAGGTATAGACAGGATAGATCGAGTGAATCCTTAGAAGAGTATAAAGGCAGTAGGAGTATACTCAAGAGGGAAATCAGGAGGGCAAAAGGGACATGAGATAGCTTTGGCAAATAGGGTTAAGGAGAATCCAAAGAGTTTTTACAAATACATTTAGGACAAAAGGGTAACTAGGGAGAGAATAGGACTCCTCAAAGATCAGCAAGGTGGACTTTGCGTGGAGCCGCAGAAAATGGGAGAGATACTAAATTAGTATTTTGCGTCAGTATTTTCTGTGTAAAAGGATATGGAAGATGTAGACTGTAGGGAAATAGATGGTGACATCTTGCAAAATGTCCAGATTACAGAGGAGGAAGTGCTGGATGTCTTGAAACAGATAAAAGTGGATAAATCCCCAGGACCTGATCAGGTGTACCCGAGAACACTGTGAGAAGCTAGAGAAGTGATTGCTGGACCTCTTGCTGAGATATCTGTATTGTCGATAGTCACAGGTGAGGTACCGGAAGACTGAGGTTGGCTAATGTGGTGCCACTATTTAAGAAGGGTGGTAAGGACAAGCCAAGGAACTATAGACCATTGACCCTTACGTCAATGGTGGGCAAGTTGTTGGAGGGAATCCTAAGGCACAGATGTATATGTATTTGGAAAGGCAAGGACTGATTAGGAATAGTCAACATGGTTTTGTGCGTGGGAAAACATGTCTCACAAATTCGATTGAGCTTTTTGAAGAAGTAACAAAGAGGATTGATGAGGGCAGAGCAGTAGATGTGATCTATATGGACTTCCATAAGGCATCGACAAGGTTCCCCATGGGAGATTGGTTAGCAAGGTTAGATCTCATGGAGTACAGGGAGAACTAGCAATTTGGATACAGAACTGGCTCGAAGGTAGAAGACAGAGGGTAGTGGTGTAGGGTTGTTTTTCAGACTGGAGGCCTGTGACCAGTGGAGTGCCACATTGATTGGTGCTGGGTCCACTACTTTTCGTCATTTATATAAATGATTTGGATGTGAGCATAAGAGGTATAGTTGGTAAGTTTGCAGATGACACCAATATTGGAGGTGTAGTGAGCAGTGAAGATGGTTACCTCAGATTACAACCGGATCTTGATCAGATGGGCCAATGCGCTGAGGAGTGGCAGATGAAGTTTAATTTGGATAAATGTGAAGCGCTGCATTTTGGGAAAGCAAATCTTAGCAGAACGTATAAACTTAATGGTAAGGTCCTCGGGAGTGTTGCTAAACAAAGAGACCTTGGAGTGCAGGTTCATAGCTCCTTGAGATTGAATAGGCTGGGGCTGTTTTCCCTGGAGTGTCAGAAGCTGAGGGGTGACCTTATGGAGTTTTATAAACTCATGAGACGCATGGATAGGATAAATAGACAAAATCTTTTCCTTTGGGTGGGGGAGTCCAGAACTAGAGAGCATAGGTTTAGGGTGAGAGGGGAAAGATATAAAAGAGACTTAAGGCAACATTTTCACGCAGAGAGTGGTATATATATGGACTGAGCTGCCAGAGGAAGTGGTGGAGGCTAGTATAATTGCAACATTTAAGAGGCATCTGGATGGGTATATAAATAGGAAGGGTTTGGAGGGAAATGGGCCGAGTGCTGGCAGGTGGGACTAGATTAAGTTGAAATATATGGTCAGCATAGACGAGTTGGGCTGAAGGCTGTGTTTCCACGCCTTACAGCTCTATGACTCTAAGGTAGTAGGAGTTGAAGGAGGCAGATAGATTAGATTCCCTACAGTGTGGAAACAGGCCTTTCGGCCCAACAAGTCTACACCGACCCTCCGAAGAGCAACCCACCAGATCCATTCCTCTACATTTATCCCTGACTAATCCACCTAACACTACAGGCAATTTAGAATGGCCAATTCACCTCACCTGCAGATCCTTGGACTGTGGAAGGAAACTGGAGCACCCGGAGGAAACACACACTGACACAGGGAGAATGTGCAAACTCCACACAGATCGTTGCCCGAGGTGGGAATTGAACCCAAGTCCCTGGCGCTGTGAACCACTGAGCCACTGTGCCACCCCCTAAGAAATCATCTCTGTAGCACCTCACAGAGGACAGTCAACATGGAAGGCTGTCAAAGAAGTGCATTACGCTTAATACAATAGCAATGTTTTACAGACATCTTGACAGATACATGAATAGGCAGGGAATAGAGGGATACGGACCACGCAGAGGCAAAAGATTGTTCAATTTAGATAGACAACATGTATTGGTGCAGCCCTGGTGAGCCAAAGATGACAAAGTGAGGACTGCAGATGCTGGAGATCAGAGTCGAGCATGTGGTGCTGGGAAAGCACAGCAGATCAGGCAGCTGCAGAAGGGCTTATGCCCGAAACGTCAAGCTCCTTGGATGCCTGCCTGATCTGCTGTGCATTTTCAGCACCACACTCTCGACTAGTGAGCCAAAGAGCGTACTTTGTTCTTTGTTCACAAATGAACACAAGCCTGTACCAAAACAAAACAGTCCTAACTTTATTAGCAAAAAAGTTACAAAAGCTTTTGCCATGCAACAATACTATCTCTAATCCAATTTAACCCCTTAGGTTTACAATACTTCCTGAATCTCTTGTAGATTTGCAAAACCACGCTCTCTGTCACTGTTTCTGTGGGACTGTGAAGCTGCTTTCTCTCTTTTGCTCTCTCTCTCTTTTGCTCTTGCTTGCTCGCTCTCTCTCTCTCTCTCTCTCTCTCTCTCTCTCTCTCTCTCTCCAGACAGTCAGCAGGTTTCTGTCTTTGGCCACGCTGAACTCCTCAGAAGGTCCAGAGGGCAGTCTGCAGGTGAACCCTGTTTTTGTACCTTCTTAGATGGCTTTCTGGAACTTTCCATAGATCCGGCCAATCAGGGACACTCACTTAAAGTTATTCAGGTGGCTTGTTATTGTTTGTTTCTTTGTGTAGCAGGATCTGCTGCCTTTTTGTCTGGACCCTCTTTTGTTTCGCAGATGAGTTGTTGAGGATATGCCTGTCCAGGATAACCGTTGCTTTTCAAATTATGTTAATGTCATTAAAACCTGGGTGCTGTGTTTGTACTGTGTCTGCTGTGTGGGTTTTGGGTCTTCAGAGTTTTACTTGACCAATGTATCTCTTGTTGTTTGGCCAAGTCAGCAATCTATCTGTGTTTTAGCACCCAAGAGGCAGCTACACAACCAATTCCCTCCTCAAGCAGGGGAAACAATATTGTAGGAGAAAGTGAGGACTGCAGATGCTGGAGATCAGAGCTGAAAATGATTCCTGAAGAAGGGCTTCTGCCCGAAACGTCGATTCTCCTGTTCCTTGGATGCTGCCTGACCTGCTGCGCTTTTCCAGCAACACATTTTCAGCGCAGAAACAATATTGTATGCAATATTCCAAATATTTCACTCATGCCTTGTACAATTGTGGCAACACTTCACTATTGTTATATTTGACTGCTTTCTCAACAAGTGCCAAAATTCCACTGCCTTCCTTATTATCTGCTGTACCTACATACTAGCTTTCTGAAATTCATGTGCAAGGACACCCAGATCTCTCTGCACTGAAGTACTCTAAAGCTTTTCTCCATTTAGGTAATAAATTGCCTTTCTATTCCTGCAACCAAAATGGATAACCTCACATTTATCCACTTAAACTTCATCTGTCAAATTTATCGGTCCATTCATTTAACATAGCCATATCCACAGGGTAAATTTCATATTTCTTCCTTCCAGCTTACTCTTCCACTTATTTTAGCATAATCTGAAAATTTGACATTCTATCCCCACACCCAAGTAATGGATATAGATTGCGAACAATTGGGTGCTAGAACCAAATCCTGTGGCATTCCACTCATTGCATAATGCCAACAAGAAAATCATCCATTTATCCCAACTCTGCTTTCTCTTGCCAATCCTCTATCCAAGCTAATAACTTACCTCTAACTCCGTATGAATCGATTTCATTTTGCAACATAAAGCGTTGACTTCTTGATCCTTTTGTTGTGGTTCTGTTCGCCGAGCTGGGAATTTGTGTTGCAGACGTTTCGTCCCCTGTCTAGGTGACATCCTCAGTGCTTGGGAGCCTCCTGTGAAGGGCTTCTGTGATGTTTCCTCCGGCATGTTGCTTGTCATCTGAGTGTGTGGCTACTAAGGATAGCTAGTCATGTCGTTTCGTGGCTAGTTGGTGTTCATGGATCCGGATCGTTAGCTGTCTTCCTGTTTGTCCTATGTAGTGTTTTGTGCAGTCCTTGCATGGGATTTTGTACACTACATTGGTTTTGCTCATGCTGGATATCGGGTCCTTCGTCCTGGTGAGTTGTTTTCTGAGAGTGGCTGTTGGTTTGTGTGCTGTTATGAGTCCTAGTGGTCGCAGTAGTCTGGCTGTCAATTCAGAAATGTTTTTGATATATGGTAGTATGGCTAGTCCTTTGGGTTGCAGCATGTCCTCATTCCGTTGTCTTTCCCTTAGGCATCTGTTGATGAAATTGCGGGGGTATCTGTTTTTGGTGAATACATTGTATAGGTGTTCTTTTCCTCTTTTTGCAGTTCTGGTGTACTGCAGTCTAACCAAACGGAGAATTCACCACAAAGGTATACAGGAAAGCCACACATACAGACCAAGTCCTAAAGTATGAAAGCAACCACCCCAACACACACAAAAGAAGTTGCATCAAGACACTGTTCAAAAGGGCCACAACACACTGCAGTACACCAGAACTGCAAAAAGAGGAAGAAGAACACCTATACAATGTATTCGCCAAAAACGGATACCCCTGCAATTTCATCAACAGATGCCTAAGGGAAAGACAACGATCCGCATCCATGAAACCAACTAGCCACAAAACGACATGACCAGCTATCCTTAGTAGCCACACACTCAGATAACAAGCAACATGCCGGAGGAAACATCACAGAAGCCCTTCACAGGAGGCTCCCAAGCACTGAGGATGTCACCTAGACAGGGGACGAAATGTCTGGGACAACACTACTATTATAGGACAAGTCAAACAGAGAACAGCCAGGGAATTCCTAGAGGCATGGCACTCATCCACAGATTCACATCCACCTGGACCCAATATACCGGCCACTGCAGCGGACAGCTGGAACTGACAACCGGAAGCGGCAGATACAAATCACTATAAATGCCGGAGGAAACATCACAGGAGGCTCCCACTGAGGATGTCACCTAGACAGGGGACGAAACGTCTGCAACACAAATTCCCAGCTTGGCGAACAGAACCACAACAACGAGCACCCAAGCTACAAATCTTCTCCCAAATCTTGATCCTTTTAGTCATGTTATGTTCTGTATTATCAAAGAATTGTGTACTTGACTGAATTGTACAAATGTAATTCGTAAATGAGTTCATTTGAAAACAGGAGCTGTAGGTTTATAGACCTGCCCATTACAGTCCATGTGTGAACTAGTACAAGTTATTTGATCCCATAGGGCAGTGATTCACAAGCATTTTCCCACTGAGAACATATACCGAAGCACAAAAATTATGAGGTCCTTCAGTGGGCAGTAGAGGTTGGAGGAAGAGGTTAGAGAAAAAGACCTCCAGGACTCGCGGAGTGGAGTGTGTTTGGGAGAACTTGCAACCCCAAGTTTCAGCTTCAGACCACACTTGAAAAGTCCTACCATCGGACATTGACTGTTTTTACATTAATATGCCTTTTCATATTCACAAGTCCATTCTTATTCATGCATACATTTAAGGGTTTCATGAACTGTCTAAGTTCAACTAATCAGAAGCAACTTAAACAATCTGGCTAGTCTGTGTGTCAATAATGTTCCTAAAATGCTGAGTAATGACTCTAATATTCCTGACCTGACCTTGAACCACACAGTACTACCATTTAGCTGAGCTTAACAATTGGAATATAATTGCAAATGTCAATTCAGGTTAAACTCTGAACAGGGCTCTTCAAATCTTCAACATAGTAAATCATTGTAAATAATTTGAAAATCATTAACGTGTCTTTATTTCACAGTTACACATTTACTGCTGTTCATGATCCCAATTCTTGCACCAAGCTTTTGTCATTGTTACTATTCGTCCTTCTAGTTTCATTGTGCATTTTGCTTCTCTATTCCACATGCAGTTAAATTAATGTCTGACTGATTCTATTTGGTATGTTGAAGTTACAAATAATGAGTGTTAACTCACTGCACTTGGTTAGTTGCGATCGAAGAGCTTTTACAACTTTGAAGATACAATTAAGATCATTATTTGCAACTAGTAAAACATGTAACCCTAAGAATTTCAAAGACTATGAATCTATCAAACAGGAGTACAAGTCACAAGTGCCAGAATACTTCAATTTTGCAAATGATGTCCTCGATAACTGGAGTAGAATGGAAAAGGTATTTTGTTATCTTGTATGATAGATGGAGTTCATTTTTAGATGTAAGAAATGTTTTCTATGAAACTTGAAGAAGTTATGGACTCATCAGAGTGTTTTAAATAGTTGCATGGTTGGTACAATTTAGGCATTCTATGTAAAATTATATATTTTAACATAGAAATTATAGCCATTTAGAATTATAGCCATTATAGTCACGTTTAAATACTATAAGCCTTCTTTTATAATGTTGAGAATTAGCAAAAGTAATTTTTCTGCTTTGATCTTTTGAAGTTACACAATTTATTCAAATATTTATTCAAGTTCAGTTGAACATTTATAGTGGTATTTAAAACAGACATTTCATGGACAGCTTTTCGCTGCCCAGCTCTTGTGGGTGACATGGTGGTACAGTGGTTAGGACTGCTGCCTCACAGTGACAGAGACCCGGGTTCAATTCCTGCCTTGGGAACTATCTGTGTAGAGCTTGCTTATTCTCCCTGTATCTGTGTGGATTTCCACTAGGTGCTCCAGTTTCCTCCCACAGTCCAAAGATGTGCAGGTTAGGTGAATTGGCCATGCTAAATTGCCTGTAGTGTTAGGTGTAGGGGAATGGGTCTGGGTGGGTTGCTTCTTTGGAGGGTCGGGTTGGGCTGAAGGGCCTGTTTCTGCACTGTAAGTAATCTAATCAAAACATCTCAACTGTTGCAATGTCAATCATTAGAAAGTTTTTTTAAAAAGATGCATGCTCTGAATATGTTTTCTATAAGCCTATTCATTAAATTTTAGTGTTTTCTGTGAAAAATCTTTGTGGTATGGTGCATTCTTGCATTTTTACTTGCTTGATATTTCCACTGGTGTTTACACAGGTTGGAAGCAGAGGTTCAAACCCTGCTTTCTGGTGGTTGAGTGAACATGGACAACAAGTGAAATGGAGCTTCCAGGACCTTGAAGTCCACTCCAAGAAGGTGGCCAATATCCTGTCAGATGCCTGTGACCTACAGTTAAAGGATAGGGTTCTTGTTATCCTGCCCAGAGTTCCAGAATGGTGGCTTGTGAACATAGCATGCATTAGAACAGGTAAAGGTGTTGTGGTAACATGGTGTTTAAAATGGATGTTTAGCAAAAGCATTTTTCTGTCTGCTTCCTACAAGAAATTGTCTTGAAGAAATCCATTAAAAGATCAAATTCTCACAGAGAGTTCTGAAGAACTTATTCGAATTTATTCTAGTTTACAAATTTGGAAATATCTTTGCTTAAGCTCTTCACTTTTTGTAGAAATGGGTTCTGAGCCCAGTATGATGGAACTGAATTAATACCTTAGCAATAATCATTAATCCTGAGTGATTATGTCCTTTTCAATTTATATGTAATTCAGCATCCTCCCATTTATTGGATTTAATTATTTAGGCAAATCACCCATTGATGGTGACATCACAGTTTTGGTTTCAATGTCAGTATTTTTGAAATGGAATAGAGATTGTAATGGTTTTAAAAGCCTGTTAACTAGTACTAGGGCATGGAAACAGGGCCGAACCAAATCAGACTTTCTACTTAAGTAATTGCAACACAGCGAAATTAAAAGCTTCAAACATCCTCAAAAGTGATCCCAATGGTTCCCAAACAGACGTTTTGAACAACCAATTCTAGACTCTGCAAATAATGAATTCTCTACTTGGTTTATAGCTTAAACAAAAGACTTAGCAATTTATTGACTTTATTGCAGTAACTTTCTCAGAAAAAAATTAAACAACAAAGTAATCTAATTGATGTCTATGTTTAAACTCAATAATGATTGCTTTCAGCTCCATTCACAAGAAGACAGACAGACAAAGAAACACAGATAAGACATAACTAAAATAAAGTAACAAAACTAGTCAGTTAACTTAAGTGGTTTTCACAATGCTTTTTCCACAGGCAAATTTGATTGGTTCTTGGTTGATTTACTGAAGATGTCAATCAGGGCTACTTTTTCAGCTCGCTCAGAGGAAGTCAGTGATACTTATAACTTAGTTTATCTTTTCTGAACTTCCAATACCTGCTAACAGGATATTAGGTACCGAGTTTTTAAACCTTCATGCTGACTCACTAACAGCAAAATGCCTTTTCACAGAAAACACAATCCAAAATCCAGTTGAAAACGTTGGCATCTCCCTGCCAGAATAACCATCTCCCCACAAGATCCCAGTTACTATTCAACATCTGCCATCTGCTTGTCCATAAGGCTTCTTCCAGACTTGCTGGAACCAGTTCCCAGGTACTGAGATCATTAATAGCCATGTTAATGGGAGATTAGGCACAAAGCTTTTAAATCTTCATGCTGACACACTAACAAACTCCTTTTCACAAAAAACACAATCCAATGCTTTCTCCCAATCTCGGAACAGCTATATAAATTTTTGGTCATGAATCAACCTGCAATTAACTTCCAGGTATGGCCTCACATACAAACAACAGCTTGTTTGTTTTATTTTGTTTTAATATAAGCGCCAGTCCATGGTCCAACTGTTGCACTTGTTATGGTCCAAGCCAGACCCCCTCAAAACATTTCAAGAAGGTAGCCTGAACCATAACTTTGCTAATTGTTTTAAGCAGGTGTTAGGCGGATATTTCCGGAGTGATGCAGCTGGTCAAACCTCTTAGTTTCAAATAAAATAGAATTTATTTAAAAGATTACCAAATGAAAAACAAACAAAAGAGGACAGAATATAGAATAACAACTTATCTGAAAACCCAAGAGATTATTGCAGTTTAACCTATCCCGGGTTACTGAGGAAAGTAAGAGAGGAAATAGCTGGGGCCTTAACAGATATTTTGTAGCATCCTTAAACATGGATGAAGTCCCGGAGGACTGGAGAATTGCTAATGTTGTCCCCTTGTTTAAGAAGGGTAGCAGGGATAATCCAGGTAATTATAGACTGGTGAGCCTGACATCAATGGTAGAAAATCTGCTGGACAAGATACTGAGGGATAAGATTTATTTACATTTGGAAGAAAATGGGCTTATCAGTGACATAACAACTTCATAAAATTCTTCGAGGAAGTGACAAAGTTGATTGATGAGGGAAGGGCTGTAGATGTCATATATATGGGTTTCAGTAAATCATTTGATAAGATTCTCCATGGTAGGATGATGGAAAAAGTGAAGTCACATGGGGTCCATGGTGTACTAGTTAGATGGATAGAGAACTGACTGAGCAGCAGGAGACAGAGAGTAGTAGTGGCAGAGAGGTTCTCAAAATGGAGAACTGTGACCAGTGGTGTTCCACAGGGATCTGTGTTGGGACCACTGCTATTTGTGAATACATAAATGATCTGGAGGAAGATATAGGTAGTCTGATTAGCAAGTTTGCAGATGACACTAAGATTTGTGCAGTAGCAGACAGTGAAGGGAACTGTCAGAGAATGCAGCAGAATATAGATAGATTGGAGAGCTGGGCATGGAAATGATCAATGGAGTTCAATCCGAGCAAATGTGAGGTGATGCACTTTGGAAGATCCAATCCAAAACTGAACTATATGGTAAATGGAAAAGCCCTGGGGAAAATTGATGCCCACAGCGATCTGGGTGTTCAGGTCCATTGTATCCTGAAGATGGCAATGCAGGTCGATAGAGTGATCAAGAAGGCATATGGCATGCTTTCCTTCATCTGACGGGGTATTGAGTACAACAGTTGGCAGGTCATGTTACCGTTGTATGGGACTTTGGTTTGGCCACATTTGAAATACTGCGTACAGTTCTGGTAGCACAATGCCAGAAGGATGTGGATGCTTTGGAGAGGGTGCAGAGGAGGTTTGCCAGGATGGTTGCCTGGTATGGAAGGTGCTAGCTATGAGGAGAGGTTATGATTATTTTCGTTAGAAAGACGGGGGTTGAGGAGTAACCTAATTGAGGCCTACAAATTCACGAGATATAGACATATGGATAGCATGAAGCTTTTTCCCAGAGTGGGGGACTCAATTACTACGGGTTATGAGTTCAAGGTGAGAAGGGAAAAGTTTAGGGGAGATATGCATGGAAAGTTCTTTACGCAGAGGGTGGTGGGTGCCTGGAATGCATTGCCAGCGGAGGCAATTAAGGCCGGCACAATAAGATGTATCTAACCAGACATATGAATGGACAGAGAGCAGAGGGATGCAGATCTTTAGGAAATAGGTAACATTTAGATAGAGGATCTGGATTGGTGCAGGTTTGGAGGGCTGAAGGGCTTGTTCCTATGCTGTAATTTTCTTTGTTCTTAATGAGGCTGTTCCAAATACTTGCAACAATCCCATAAATACCCCTTGGCAAAAAAGGTAAAATCAAACACAGGGTCTTACAGGGAGAGAGAGATGGCAGAGAGATTCAGCATGAAACACCTTCTTCCATGTAGCTGTTTCTTGGACCAGTGGCCTCAAACTGCCTGACTGCTTTCAGTGAACAGCCAGACTGCTAAAACCAAACCAAACCAGAGAAAAGCTGAGCTGAGAGAAATGGCCACTCACCTTTCATTGTACAGGTTTTTTGTTTAAACTTGAAAGCCTTCTGCCTGAGAAACACCCTTCAACCCCATACTTCTCAGAATCTCTGCTTTTGCAACGTCTCTGATAAAAAAAGCCAGAGACAGCATTACCTTGTTAAAGGAACAGCACTATCACATACTCACTGTGCTCAATTCACATCTCAAAACCAATGCTGGTAAAATAAAGATAATGAAAAATTAATGAGGATTCTAACACCAAGTTTTGGTGGCAGATCTTTCAGCTTTATTGAAACCATGGGAATCCACAATTCTGAACAATTTGTAATCCAGCCCAAGATCAAGAAAAATTTACTTCCTGTGGAATGACAGTAATGAGATTGAGTAGTCGTAAACTGCATTTGAGTTTATGTTTGAAGAAGCTGGTGTTGGATTCTTGCACCTACTCTCCACAATGGGTTACTCATGAAAATCAGGCACTCTCTTATAGGCACAAAGGATCGGCTGAATTTGTCCAGCCCCTGGATGATGTGGGCAATGGCGAATAAGTTGGGAAGCATAGTGAGTCCATAAAAATTAAATACTCAAATTTGAGGAAACAAAACTTTAATTCTACAATTATGTTTTGAATGGTGAAATGTGAATCTTGCTAGGAGCAAGATGCCAATTTGCATGCACTTAATCTCACCTCATTAATATGCAATTTTCTATTCTCCCATGTGCCAGAGAGAAGCTAGGCAGTGACAATTCCCAATATGGAAGTCAGAGTATATATTTGGCAGCTTCAGTCTGCCACTTGTTACTCCTGGCTTCCATCTTAGATGGCATTCACGAACACAGAGTCATAGAGTCATAGAGATGTATGATGAGAAAGTGAGGTCTGCAGATGCTGGAGATCAGAGCTGAAAATGTGTTGCTGGAAAAGCGCAGCAGGTCAGGCAGCATCCAGGGAACAGTGAAGAAGGGCGTATGCCCGAAACATCGTTTCTCCTGTTCCCTGGATGCTGCCTGACCTGCTGCGCTTTTCCAGCAACACATTTTCAGCTCATAGAGATGTATATCATGGAAACAGACCCTTCAGTTTAACCTGTCCATGCTGACCAAACATACCAAACTAATCTCATCCCATTTGCCAGATCATACATCCCAAGACTACATTTCACAGAAGCGCCATTAAGAAAATCAAACACCAAATCACTCAAGCTGTTATCTGAACAGTACTCCAACATTGGCCTAACAAGTGCTATACACAGCTCCATCATAACCTTCTTGCTATTGTAATCTAAGTTTCGGCTAATAAAGGCAAATATCCCATATACCTTCTTAACCATCTTATCAACTTGTCCTGCTGCTTTCATAGGTCTATGGATATACATATCAAGGTCTCAATGATCTTCTGTACTTCCTAGGACCCTACCCTTCTATGTATACTCCCTTGCCTTGTTAATCATCTCAAAATGCACCACCTCACACTTGTCAGGGTTAAACTGCATTTGCTACTGCTCAGTTCATCTGACCAGCTGGTCTGTAGTGTAACTGGGCAAAACATGGAAGGTCAAGCTGCCAGAATTGGAAAGTGCAGATAGCTCGAAGGGTGGAGGCTGGACATTACAGAGATAGGAAGGAGCAAAGCCTTGGTGGGACTTGAAAGTAAGGAGCGAAATAATAAAATCAAGTTTGACTGGGAGCCATTGTAAGTCAGTGAGCACAGCGGTGAGAGAGGAATGGGGCTTTAAGCGACTTAAGATAGGGGCAACAAGAGTTTTTGATGCTGGAAGCTGACCAGAAGTAGGTTTCAGTATGGAACATGCTAAATGGTGGAACATTTGTAATGTCCCATTGGTTTCACAAGTGGACAACAACCTTCCTGGCCTCCAGACAAGCAGCTGAAATGTAACTCTCAGTGTTTTGAAGCTGTTACATGTACTTCGGTCTATAATCCACTACACTGCACAATATGGCAGCACACACTCCACTCCACTTAATTACGTTAAAATACCTGCGGATGCTGAGTTGAAGTGTGCTGCACATGATTGATTGCTTTAGAATGTGAATGTTTTTGACACCACAGGCTCAGAAACTGATGTTGAAATCACAGAAAATGAACAGGAATACGCTCCACAGCCTGTTAATTTATGTCTGGGTGCAAACGCTGATGGTAACTCTTACCTTATTGAGAAATGAGGATAACAGGGATGTCTGCCCCAAATCGACACTTGGAATATGTGTTCAGTTCTGGTCACCTCACTATAGGAAGGATGTGGAAGCTACAGAGAAGGTGCAGAGGGGATTTACAAGGATGCTGCCTGGACTGGAGGGCATGCCTTACAAAGAAAGGTTGAGGGTGCTAGGGCTTTTCTCATTGGAGCCAAGAAGGATGAGAGGCATCTTGATAGAGGTGTGCAATGTGATGAGAGGCATAGATAGAGTGGATAGCCAGAGACTTTATCCCCGGGCGGAAATGGCTATCATGAGGGGACATAATTTTGAAGTGATTGGAGGAAGGTTTTGGGGAGTTGTCAGAGATGGGTTCAGTGGTAGGTGCATGGAGTGCACTGCCAGCAGTGGTAGTAGAGTCAGATGCATTAGGGACATTTAAGCAATTCTTGGAGAGGCACATGGATGATAATAAAATGAAAGGTGTGTAGGTTAGTTTGATCTTAGAGTAGGATAAAAGGTTGATACAACATCGAGGGCTGAAGGGTTTGTCCTGTGCTGTACTGTTCTACGTTCTACATCCCTCTAAACCCTTCCTATTCATATACCTGATTTGGAGATGCAGGTGTTGGACTGGGGTGTACAAAGTTAAAAATCACACAATAACAGGTTTAATTGGAAGCACTAGCTTTCATAGCCCTGCTCCTTCATCAGGTGGCTTCAAAACCACTGGATGAAGGAGCGGTGCTCCGAAAGCTAGTGCTTCCAATTAAACCTGCTGGACTATATCCTGGTGTTGTGTGATTTTTAACTTTATTTATATACCCATATAAAATGTGGTAATTGTACTAACCTCCACTACATCCTCTGGCAGCTCATTCCATATGCACACCACCCTCTGTGGGAAAAAGTTGCCCCTTAGGTCCCTTCTAAATTTTTGCCCACTCACCCTAAACCTATGGCCTCAAGTTCTGGACTCCCCCACCCCAGGGAAAAGACCTGAATATTTATTCTATCCATGCCCCTCATAATTTTGAAAACCTCTATAAGGTCACCTCAGCCTCCAATGCTCCAGGGAAAACAGCTTTAGCCTGTATAGCCTCTCCCGGTAGCTCAAACCCACCAACCCTGGCTTGCACAGAGCATGTTCCACAGACAGCAGCCCCTTAAACCACTGATATCCCCCGAGCACCCCCAACCATGGAGGTTCGCATCAAACAACCATCAGCTTCATCACATCATTACGGCACATCTCTGACTCACTTAGAGTACAGTTCACCACTTCAATGCTGCACTTCCCAACCTTCTGATACCTTTCATTGGCATGATGCTGCTGCTGCTGCTAGGAATTCCACAGAAAAACAGACAACTCTACCTGCGACTCCACTTTCAAGGAACTATGAACCTGCACTCCAAGGCTGAACAGCCGCAAGATGACCTCCCAACTCCTGTACTCAATACTCTGACCAATAAATGAAAGCATACCAAACGCCTTCTTCACGATCCTATCTACCTGTGACACCACTTTCAAGGAGCTATGAACCTGCACTCCAAGGTCTCTTTGTTCAGCAACACTCCCTAGGACTTTACCATTAAGTGTATAAGTCCTGCTAAGATCTGCTTTCCCAAAATGCAGCAACTCGCATTTATCTGAATTAAACTCCATCTGCTACTTCTCAGTCCATAGGCCCATCTGATCAAGATCCGGTTGTAATCTGAGGTAACTCTCTTCGCAGTTCACTGCACCTCCAATTTTGGTGTCATCTGCAAACTTACTAACTGTACCTCTTATGCTCGCACCCAAATCATTTATGTAAATGACAAAACGTAGAGGACCCAGCACCGACCCTTGTAGCACTCCACTGGTCACAGGCCTCCAGTCTGTAAACCAACCCTCCAGCACCACTCTCTGTCTTCTACCTTTGAGCCAGTTCTGTAGCCAAATGGCTAGTTCTTCCTGTATTCCGTGAGATCTAACCTTGCTAATCAGTCTCCCATGGGAAACCTTGTCGAATGCCTTACTGAAGTCCATAGAGATCACATCTATCACTCTGCTCTCATCACCCTTCTTTGTTATATCTTTAAAAAACTCAATCAAGTTTGTGAGACATGATTTCCCACGCACAAAGCCAGTTTGACTATCCAGAATCAGTCTTTGCCTTTCTAAATACACAACTTGCCCACCACTGAGGTCTGGCTCACCGGTCTATAGTTCCCTCGCTTGTCTTTACCCCCCTTCTGAAACACTGACACCACGTTTGCCAACCTCCAGTCTTGCGCCACCTCACCTGCGACTATCGATAACACAAATATCTCAGCAAGAGGCCCAGCAATCACTTCTCTAGCTTCCCACAGAGTTCTCGGGTGCACCTGATAAGGTCCTGGGGATTTATCCTCCTTTAAGCGTTTCAAGACATCCAGCACTTCCTCCTCTTTATATCTGGACATTTTGCAAGATGTCACCATCTATTTTCCTACAGTCTATATCTTCCATATCCGTTTCCACAGTAATTACTGTTGCAAAATATTCACTTAGTATCTCCCCCATTTTCTGTGGCTCCACACAAA
>NC_057730.1:44122902-44145142 GCF_004010195.1 Chiloscyllium plagiosum | reverse complement strand
GTAATTGCTATGATATCCCAGTCCCATGTTCCTAACTATGCCCTGAGTTCATCTGCCTTCCCTGTTCGGCCCCTTGCATTGAAATAAAAACAGTTTAATTTATTAGTCCCACCTTGTCCCTGCCTGCCCTGATTGTTTGACTCGCTTCTGTTCTCAACTGTATCAGTCTCAGATTGATCTCTTTCCTCACTGTCTCTCTGGGTCCCACCCCCACTCCCACCACCACCTCCCCTCACTCCCCTCCCCCGCCCCCCCACCTTACTAGTTTAAATCCTCTCAAGCAGCTCCAGCAAATTTCCCTGCCTGTATATTAGTCCCCTTCCAATTTAGGTGCAATCTGACCTTCTTGAAGGGATATGGGCCGGGTGCTGGCAAGTGGGGCTAAATTGGGTTGGGATATCTGGTTGGCATGGTTCTGGATTAGTGGTGCTGGAAAGGCACAGCAGTTCAGGCAACACCCGAGGAGCAGTAAAATCGACGTTTCGGGCAAAAACCCTTCATCAGGAATCAGGTATCTGGTTGGCATGGACAGGGTAGACCGAAGGGTCTGTTTGCTGTACATCTGTATGACTCTATGACTATGACTCTATAACTCATGGGTTGGATCAGCGTGAATCTATGGGCTCCTCACTTGCTCTCTTGGAGCTTACTCATTTTTTATCTACATGGATGCTCACAGTATCTCTGCCTTGCCTTGCAGTTTTGCACTTTCTCACCTCATTCATAGCTTAAAGATTCACAGTACTCTGCCTTGCCTTCCTATATAGCACAGACACCAGCTTATCATGATTGTCAACAGTAATGAAGGCAAGGGGATGAACCATGCTACATGCTATACATGGCACCATGCTAATTGCTATACATCATATGCCACACGTTACATAACAAATGTGTTTCATCCAAATAACCATGTCTCAAGTACTAAGGAGAGTAGTCCTCAGTCAGGTCAAGGGAAATGGCCTTTACTCACAGTGTCCCAGCACAGTAAACCAAGAGCATCATCCAAGATCAATCCACAGGCTTGGGTACGGTCAGCCAGCCACTTGAGGTGTCTGCAGTCAGGGCTGTATATGCCTACAGTTTGGGAAGTGGGCCACAATCAGTCCTGCAAGTCCAGCTCAAACAGTCGGTGGATTTGTGGTAAGTTAGTTGGTGAGCTACACCCAGATCAGAGGTATGCCCACAATTGGACTGGGGAATCTCTTCACTGAAAGTCAACAAGATGTTATCAGGAACCCTGGGGAAGTCAATTGTGGGGTTTTTGGAATGCAGCAGGGTTAATAGTTTTGAAAGGGGCAACACAACATATAAGCATGGGAGATGACGAAATATAACAGGGTAAGGGGTACTGTGGGAGGAGGTGTCAATGATAGTTCCTACCACTTATGCTTCAATGGGGGGACAGTGCATGAGTGTTCTGTATGCCTGGGGTTTGGGGGTGAAGTGGCTGGGTAGGTAAAATAGTCGGGTGAGAATGTGAGAAAGCTCAAAGTTACTGGAGTTGAGAGAGGGCAAGGAATAAGATATGCAGGTGTCACCTAGACTGGGATGCTGACACTTCGACTTATTTGGTGAAGCATTGCCTTCCATGATCATCCAAATTGCAAGTGCCCGAAGCTTACCTCCACAATGTCCTCAGTTTCTGCTGTTGTTCCACCAAAGGTCCACAGTGGTTTGAAGCTCAATCAGTAAGAAACTAAGAAATCTGGAGCAATTTAATACTGGCCCTCACTACATTCAAACATTACTGTCGAACAGTGGATCAACTCTCATTCAATGGAGAGTGCAAAAGGGCATCCCAAAGGCAGCACCAGGCAGACTTAAAAATGAGGTGCCAACCTGGTGCAGCTATGAAATAGGTGAGGTGACAGTGACAGCCTTTCACATCAAGGCTGCTTTCAACCACGTGTGACATCAAGGACCCCTAGCAAAACTGTAACTAATGGGTATCTGGGGACAAAATATCCACTGGTTGGAGTCATACTTGCTACATAGGCAAATGATTGTCATTTTCAAAGATCAGTCATCTTCAGGACATCTCTGCAGGAATTCCTCAGGGTAGTGTTTCTAGGCCCAACCATCTTCAGCTGCTTCACCCAATCCTCCATCGGGGGGTCAAAAGTGGGAATGTTCACTGATGATTGCACAATGCTCAGCAGTATTTGTGACTCCTCAGATACTGAAGTAGCTCATGCTCAAATGCAACAAGAACTGGACACTATCCAGGCTTGGGCTGACAACTGGTAAGTAACATTTGAATCATACAATGACAGGAAAGGACCATCACCAATAACCTAGTCACCATTCCTTGACATTCAAGGGTGTTATTACCATTGAATCCCCCCACTATCAACATGCTGGGTGTTACCATTGACCAGAAACTCAGTGAACTTGCCACATAAACACAATGTCTACAAGAGCAGGTCAGAGGCTAGAAATACTGTGACAAGTAACTCACCTCCTGACTCCCCAAAGCCTGACCAAAAGTCAGAGGTGATGGAATACTTCCTATTTGCCTGAATGGGTGCAGTTCCAACATCCAGAAGAAAGCAGCACGCTTGATTGGCACCACATCCACAAATGTCCATTCCTTCCACCACCGATGCTCAGTAGCAATAGTGTGTACTATCTCTAAGATGCACTTCAGAAATTCACCAAAGATCCTTAGATAGCATCTTCCAAACTCACAGCCACTCCTATCCAGAAGAACAAGGGCAGTAGGTACGTGAGAACACCACCACCTGCATGTTCCCCTCCAAGCCACTCACCATTCTGACTTGAAAATATATCGCTGCTCCTTTACTATCACTGGGTCAAAATCGTAGAATGTCCCCCCAAGGGCATTGTGGGTCAACCTACAGCATGTGGATTGCAGGTTTTATGAAGGCGGCTCACCACCACCTTCTCAAGGGCAGCTAGGGACGGGCGATAAATGCTGGCATGGCCAGCGGTGCCAACATCCCAGAGTGAATTAAAGAAAGCCAACTCATGAAGATGCACACTTCCTCAATGTTGGTAGGAGTGATCTCCAAGAGGAAACATTTGCAACCTCAGTAGTTGAATAAGTATTTTTAAAGTGAAGCTAGGAGAGATACTTGGTTAGGATAGAGCATTTAAGGATATTGCTGAGAAAAAGAGTTATATCTTTCTTTTAATATTTGTGATATTATCTTTCCAATTTTTCCAAGCATATGATCTGAGTCTGAAATCTGGCTTGATAGCTCTTGTTTTTTTTATTTAACAAGGTAATCATTCACAAAAACAGAAACTTACAATATTCTATATTTCATTTTAATAAAATAAAGTTACAAATTAAGTTTATTATTAGATTAGACTACTTACAGTGTGGAAACAGGCCCTTCGGTCCAACAAGTCCACACCGACCCGCAACCCACCCAGACCCATTCCCCTACATTTACCCCTTCACCTAACACTACGGGCAATTTAGCATGGCCAATTCACCTAACGTGCACATTTTTGGATTGTGGGAGGAAACCAGAGCGCCCGTAGGGAACCCACACGGACACGGGGAGAATGTGCAAACTCCACACAGAGAGTCGCCTGAGGCAGGAATTGAACCCGGGTTTCTGGCGCTGTGAGGCAGCAGTGCTAACCTCTGTGCCACTGTGCCATCCACAATAAATTATGCAAAACAAATGAAAAAATAAAATGAACCAAACTATTTATATATACAAGATAAAACATTTCTTCCAACAACACCCCTTTGCAGTACTCCCTTCTCTATCAGACCTCTATGTTTTGACTGAACTGTTGCTTTCAATTCCCAGTCTTGAGAGTTTGATAGCTTCCTCCTTGAGTTTTCACACACTGGGTTTTGACTATCTCAGATTTAAATAATCCTTCAAGATTCTAATTAAATTTATCAGGTCTGGAATTTTTAATCTAAACTCCTTGCACTGGGGGAACCTGTTTCTAACTGTTCTGAACTATCTCCTTTCATCAAGAGAGACTGTTTTACACATCCAGGTTCCTTCAGTACTTCTGCAAACTGAAAGCAAAAGGTGGGTGTTTCCCCCTAAAAAGATCCAGGCCCTTCTAACATGAATCACAAAAGGTTGGTTTGCAGGTGCTGCAGGTAATTAAGAAGGCAAATGGAATATTGTCCTTCATTGCTAGAGGGATGAAAGAGGGATAAAAACAGAGAGGTTATGCTACAGTAGTATAGGGTACTGATGAGGCCACGCCTGTGTACAGTTTTGGTCTCATTACTTGAGAAACGATGTACTCGCATTGGAGGGGGTGCACAGCCTAAAGCCAAAGGGGAGGCGATTTAGGACTGAGTTGAGGAGGAACTTCTTCACCTGAACTTCTTCACCTGAATCTATGGAATTCCCTGCCCAGTGAAGCAGAGGCTACCTTGTTGAGTGGTTTTTAAGGCAAAGAAAGATAGATTTTTGTTGGAAAAAAAGGAAGGAAGGATTATGGTGAGTAGGTGGGTAAGTGGAGCTGAGTGCATGCAAAGATCAGCCATGATGTTATTGAAAGGCGGAGCACACTTGAGGGGCCAGATGACCTACTTCTTTCCCGATTTCTTATGTTCTTTTGATGTAGCTTAATGCGCTTCACTATTTACTCGGTCCAGCATAAAACACACCCAATGCAAACAAAATGCCTTCAGAGTCCAGGACATCTCGCCCTCATTTTGAGAGAAAATAAACAGACAGTGATAAAGAAACTCAACAGATCTGGCAGTATCCGTGGAGAGAGAGAAACAAAGTTAACATTTCAAGATCAGTATGACTCTTCTTTTGAACTGTAAATCATAAACAAATCATATACCTTATATTCTAATAAATATACATATATACTTTCTCTTTCATTCTTTCTTGTGTCGAAGAGATTGATGTCGTTTTGTTAAATGTACATTGGTAGCAGTGACCAAATTGTAAAAAAAAAATCTTGCTTGATCGAGTCAGGTTTCATTCTGCAATGTGACTTTCCACCAAATGTGTTAATGATAAAGTTCACATGAAATCTCTCCTATCTTTGCTTGCTCAATTATTCAAGGGTCACGAACACGTGTAATTTAATTATAAAGCAGGGAAACAAGGTCGGATCCAAATCCAGTTCAAGCTGGAAAGTTGCCAAGCCACACGCTTTGACTTTATTCTTAAACACAGGTTAGCCATTTATCCAACTGAACTAACTATTCTCCAGATAACTTTTACCTCCATTATTTTCAGACTTCAGGTGGTGTAAAGCACTCCTGCCTTCTACCTTAACATAGAACTTCTCTTCTCTCTCCTCCCCTTATTCCCTGTAGTGTTTTCCAGTTTGTTGGAAGGGCACAGATCAAAACCTTTAATTCGTCCAGTCTGACAGAGGCTGCTTCATCTGCTAAATATTTCCATCATCTTCAGTTTATATGATAGGTTTCCAGCACACACACATATAATACAAATCAAACTCATTTCTTTAAAATAACTCAGATCCGATTCATAAATTAGTTCCAATTAATTCTAAAGCTAAATTTTTGCAGGTATTTAGATATTGTTTTTGTTTGTGCTCTGTTTAGGTACTATACTGATCCCTGGCACAACTCAGTTAAGAGCCACAGATATTTTACACCGGCTTCAAGCCTCCAAAGCAAAATGCATCGTCACAGATGACAGCCTGGTGGATGCTGTAGAGTCAGTGGCATCCAACTGCCCTTCTCTCAAAGCAAAGTTGGTTGTATCACAAAAACATAAACTGGGATGGATGAACTTCCAAGACCTTTTCCGGTTCGTAACAATTAGTTTTATGGAGAATAATTGTGAAATAGAATAACTTTAAAAGAAACTTCAAGTGTATCCATAGATATTAAAGATATTTCAATAAGTTAATTCAATCAATTTGGCACAAGGCCTTAACAATACTTCATTATTAGTAATTATAGTCATTTTGTAGTATAGAACTTGATTATTGCTAGTCAAGTCACATTTTGTCAAAGCTTTTTGGCTAGCGCTCATATAACAATTTGCAAAAATAATATTGGAAGGGGAAGTAACATCTGTATTTTATAAGAGGAGAAAACTGATTAATTGGCAAGTGGACTTCTTGGGGGTTTGCAATATGGAGTATTTGCACATACCAGAAGCCACATAAATTGACACACAAGGCCATCTCTGTTCTTTGCAAACAGATTTTAAAAATGTATAAATGCTGTGCCTGTTTCTACTCAACACAATTGATGGTTGCCATTTTCTTATTAATTTCTCAGGGCAATGTCTGACCAATCAAAACCAACCTACTTGGTTTAAAATTTAAACAAAATTTGGCAGCCAATTGTCAGTCATCATCTGAGTAGTACCTTCACCATGGCAATAAATCTACTAACCAAAGTCTATTGCAAACCAATTACCTCATTCCGGTTGAAATATTATTTTCCACTTTATTGGTATTTCTTGTGAATTGCCCTGATGAATGCAAGATGAAAAGTTTCAACAAAATGTATTTTTTCAGCAGTATTAATAATCAACGAGCTATATAAATGAATGAAAAAGTACCTTGAAGATTTTTAACTTATCATAAACTTTGAGCTCCATAATTGTCCTGCTTTACCAAATCTAATCAATTAACAGCATTTTGAGGCAGTTCATCAAAAGGCTCTGGGACAGCCATCCAGAATAGGACAGAGATTCCACTCACCTTTACATATTTGTATTGACTTGGTAGCAAGATGGTGCTGCAGTGGTAATATCACTGGACTAGCAATCCAGAAACCCAAGCAAATGTCCTAGGGATGTGAGTTTAAATCACATCATGGCAGATCATGAAACTTATATTCAATGAAAAAATCTGTAATTTGAAGACTCTTGTGGTAGAGTCCCTACTGCTAAGCCAGGGGGGCCTATGTTCAAGTCCCACCTTCTCCAGAGAGGTGTCATGACACTTCTGAGAAGACAAAAGTATTTGACTATTGCATTTGGAAGAGGTGCAGGCTAGAGTGCCTTAGTTCCCTCTCCAAAACTATTTTGATTTGACCCCTCCCTTTTTCCCTACCCTTCCTCTAGTTTGGATGGCCCTGGTGGATAGTGCTTGTTAATGACCAATTCTTTAATTTGTCAAACAGGTGGTTTGGTGGTGGGTATGCCAAAAAATAATTACTTTGGCTCCTTTTCTCCCATTGTGGAGTTTACATTGGTCAACCCCCTGACCCTCCACCATTGCCTTAGTTCACTGCTTCCCTAATATCTTTCCACCATGATCCTATTGGCATGAGCATTTTCCAAGAACAGTGAGAGCTGGGGCTCTCCCTCTAAGAGTCATAGAGTCATAGAGAGTACAGCAATGGACACATTGTTGTTATAATTCAGCCAGAGTCAAGAGTGTGGTGCTGGAAAAGCACAGCAGGTCAGGCAGCATCCGAGCAGCAGGAGAGTCCACGTTTCAGGCAAAAGCCCTTCATCTGGAATGAGGCTGTGAGCCAGCGGGGTGGTGAGATAAATGGGAGGGAGGTGAGGGTGGAGGAAGGTAGCTGAGTTAGATAGATGGAGGTGGGGGAAATGATGATAGGTTGAAGAGGAGGGTGGAACGCACAGATGGGGAGGAAGATGGACAGGAAAGCAGTGCCGAGTTGGAAGGTTGGATCTGGGATAAGGTGGGGGGAAGGGAAATGAGGAAACTGGTGAAGTCCACATTGATGCCATGGGGTTTGAGGGTCCCCGAGGCGGGAGATGAGGCATTCTTCCTCCAGGAGTTGGGTGGTTAGGGAGTGGTGTTGGAGGAGGTCCGGGACCTGCATGTCCAAGCAAAGTGGGAGGGGGAGTTGAAGTGTTTGACAGTGGGGCAGTGGGGTTGGTCGGTGCAGGTATCCTGAAGATGTTCTCTATAGTGCTGTGCGAGTAGGCGTCCTGTCTCCCCAGTGTAGAGGACACTGCATCAGGAGCAACGAATACAGTAAATGACATGTGTGGAAGTGCAGGTAAAACTCTGATCAATGTGGAAGGCTCCTTTGATGCCTTGGACAGAGGTGAGTTGGGAGGTGTGGGACACAGGTTTTGCAACTCGTGTGGTGGCAGAAGAAGTTGCCAGGAGGGGAGAGTGGGTTGGTGGGGGGCTTAGACCTGATAACGGAGTCGCGGAGGGAACAGTCTTTACGGAAAGCAGATAAGGGTGGGGAGGAAAATATACCTTTGGTGGTGGAGTCCATTTGTAGGTCGTGAAAATGAGGGAGGATGATGCGATGTATATGGAGGTTGGTGGGGTGGAAGGTGAGGACTGGGAGGGGGGGGGTTCTGTCCTTGTTGCAGTTGGAAGGGTGGGGTTCAAGGGCGGAGGTATGGGAACTGAATGAGATGCGCTGGACGGCATCATCAACCACGTAGGAGGGGATATTGTAGTCTTTAAAGAAGGAGGCCATATGGTGTGTTCTGTGGTGGAACTGGTTCTCCTGGGAGCAGATGCGGTGGAGGTGGAGGAATTGGCAATAAGGGATAGCTTTTTTACAGGAGGCAGAATGGGAGGAGGTGTAGTCCAGGTAACTCAGTCAGTAGTCTATAGTGGGTCTTATTACCTCAGAGCTCACAACCCTATTTGGAGTCCTGAGCCCTAAATTGGGAAGCCTTGTTTTAGTTGAAAGCATCACCAGTAATCTTAGTGCTATGAGACAAATTTCTTTCCTTGAAATGTGTCCTCTTGCCTTACTTAAATAAATTGACTTATAATTATTTTCCAGGCTTCATTAAATGAATCAAAAAGCCATCATATCTTTTCTTTTTTAAATTTAAGTCCTTGCCTTTGTCTGTTTTTCTCAGATAAAAAAATCGCAACACAAAGGGCATGAGGTGTTGATTGATTAATAAGACAAAATAACATATTTACAGTGTTAAGATAAATCAATTCCCAAATAGACTAAAATAACCTTTGATGCCATTTTTAAATGCATGAGAATACAAAGTTTGGAGGAGCTGGTGTTGGACTGGGATGGACAAAGTTAAAAATCACACAACACCGGGTTATAGTCCAACAGGAACAGGTCTTCAATTAAATCTGATGGACTAATGCCTGGTGTTCTGTGATTTTTAAACTATGAGAATACAAATGCTTTAAAATAATTATAAGTATCCCTTTGAAAAAGAAAATGCAAATAATTGTCAAGGGTCTTAATTCTATCTCCTAAGAAACGCATCGGATGACCACAAATGTGTAAAAACCAAGAGTTTGGACCCGATGGCCATTTTCTTCACCAGTGGATCTACAGGAACTCCAAAAATGGTCCTTCATACCCACTGCAGTTATGGAATAGGCCATACAGTAAATGGAAGGTCAGAGAACTATTTCATGCATAAATTCGAAGTATGTATGAAATGTTGGTAATGATAAATCTGGAGCTAAGAACAAAATATTTTGCAAAGCTTTTTTACAAGATTAAGCCGAAAATATCAATCACAAATGTTGTAAATGTTGCATTTACTATTTATTTTTCTTCTAAGATTGTCTTTCAGGACTAAATATTACTAAAGGTAAAGCCACCATAGCTTTTCCAGATCTTCAGAATGCTTTCTCATTACAGAGAGATGATAGTGGTTGAACCTGAGGATCATCACACCTCAGATGAGGGGAGAGGTTGAGAAGGAGAATCCTTCATGGTAACCTCAGCTGGTGTGGAAACTGATCCCATCACAATGCAGCTGTCCAGCCAACTGAGCTATAACCAATCCCCTAGTGCTACAGCAAGCAGAATATTATTGTCAGAATGTTCTCAGAGACCATAGTTTTTGCAGTGTCTAGTACCTTTAGCTGTTTCTTGATTTCCTGAGGAGTGAATTGAAATGGCCAAAGAATCATATCTGTGATGCTCAGGGACCGCAGGAGGAAGCCAAGGTGGATCATCCATTTGGCATTTCTGCCTGAAAATGGCTGCAAATGCTTCCAACTTGTCATGTACATGGTTATGATGGACTTCCCTTTCATTGAGAATGGGGATATTTGTGGAGCTACCTCCTCCGGGTAGTTATTTAACTGTCCACCACCATTCAAGACTGGATGGGCAAGTTGCAGAGCTTTGATCTGATCTCTTGGTTGTGGGATCACTTAGTTCTGTCTATTGCAACCTGATTCCACTGTTTGGCATGGACACAATCCTGTGTTGGAGATTAGCCAGGCTGGCATCTCATAGAATTGATATGAATTACAGAGTTGTTTCAAAGCATAGGGAGGCCATTAGATCTATTGCCCTGCACCTCCTCTTGGGCTATGTCTGTTACTGCTCCAGGTAAGGCCTCCTGTTCACTTCATTTGAATCCATTGGCTTGATGCTAATGGTAGAATGAGGGATATGCTGGACTGGGAGTTTGCAGACTGTAGTTGAATACAGTTTTATTGGAGCTGATGGTCCACAGAACCTCATGGGAGCCCAGCTTTGGGTTGCTAGATCAGTTCCAAATCCATCTTATTTAGCACAATGACAATGCCACACAATGTGATGAAGGGTATTCTCAATGAAAAGTTGGGACTTTAGCTTCACAAGAACTGTGTGGTGGTCAGTCCAATCTATACTGCCATGGACAGATGTGTCTGTGATAGGAAAATTTGCAATAATAGACTGGAATATTAGACGCTGTCTAATAGATTATTCCTCTTGTTGGTTTTATGCATCAGATGCCACACACCTTAGACAGTTTGTTCAGGAATGAAATGACTAAGCCACCCTTCAAGAGTAACATTGAAATGCCCTGCCCACTCTATGTTTGTGCCACCCTAAAGTACTTCTCCCATATGGAAGAGTATTGATTCATTAGTGGAAGGGGGGCTGTAAAGAGATTTCCTCATTCATGTTTTGGTCTGATGCTACAAGACCTCATGCAGTTCAGAGCCATTATCTCAAGACAATGACCACCTCATTTTATAGTACTGTGCCATCATTTCTGCTGGGTCTAACCTGGCAATAAGACAAGACATACTCAGGGATGGTAATAATGGTACCTGGGACATTAGCTCTAAGATAGTATTTTGTGAGAATAACAATGTCAGACTTTTGCACAAACTAGCACATGGGATAGTCAGAAGTCTCCAGAGATTGTTAAGGAAGACTTCACAGGGTAAGGCACATTCTAGAGCTATTTGATTGTGGAATCTCACTTATCTCTCCACCCTTCAGGCTTTCTGCCTGTATTCCTGAAGGGCTTTTGCCCGAAACGTCGATTTTACTGCTCCTCGGATGCTGCCTGATCTGCTGTGCTCTTCCAGCACCACTAATCTAGAATCTGGTTTCCAGCATCTGCAGTCATTGTTTTTACCCTGTGGAATCAATCAGTCAAGCCAGAGTCTTCTGACTGTTTTAGCAGGAGTCAAGGAAGCTAAAATGGAGATAAAGGATTGCACTACTCTTCGTTGTTTTTTATTAAACTCCTTCCACAATTTCTCCCTTCTCCCATTCATTCAATGACACTTGGAGCAAGCAGCCTTGCCAATGGTCTGTAATTTATTATAATCAGTACTGCAGTGCTATGCTACAGAATACTCACAATGCTATTGGGGTACTTTGCTTCAGGTATTTCAATTGACAGGAATTTTACTATTAAAAGGGTTTCATTTTGTCTGGGAAATTCAGCATTAGCTAGTCTTCCAAAAGTAGTTTATAAGCAGTTATAAGGCAGCGGGACAGAAAACTGATTATGATAATGCGCTCTACCAGGTACTGGTTGGACCTTACTCCCTCTGATGTGATGTGGTGTAGCTCAGACACTGGCTGGGTTAAGTCTGCATGGAACAGCTTCTTTTCACCTTGGATTCAAGGAGCGTGTGCTTTTGTCCATCAGATGCCACGGTTTGATCCCAAAACCATGTTAGAAGTAAGTGAACAATTGATGTTCTTTTTCAGTAAATTGTGATTATTAGTGTTGACTCTGGTTTTATAAACACACGAGCTGTGGAATAAACCATATCCAATGTATACTTTCTATTCACTTCCATAGTATGGCATTCCTAATAAAAGCACCGCACATTAATACAAACTCATACTTCAGGCAAAAAATATGTTTTAAATGATTTATTCCAATTGACTAATCACAAATTATAACCACAAGCAAAAGCATGCTTTGAAAGTCTAAATGCCTCAGTGAATATAACACATTGGGTTATTTTTGACTACACCAAATTTCTAATCAATTATTAAGTGGCTGAGGTTTGAAATATGTCCGTTGACATTGATTATTATGCATTATATATTCTGGGTAATCCAAGATGGAGAACAGTAAGAGCTGCTCCTTTTTTGAGGTATTTCAGGTGCTAGAGGTTAGTTCCTTGAATTCCAGAAGCAGCAATTACTGTTTTGTATGCTGTTGCATTGTTTTGGAACTTTGGGAGGGAGAAAGATCAAAACAACTGCACTTTAAAAGGAGGAAGACAGACAAAGGCAGCAATCACATGGTCAGAGAAAGTAGCATGATACAGTAGAGAATCTGAAATGAAGAGCTGATGAAGGGTTTATGCCCAAAATGTTCACTCTCCTGCTCCTTGGATGCTGCCTGATCAGCTGTGCTTTTGCAGCACCACAATTTTTCTCCAGGATCTGCAGTCCTCACTTTCTCACAGCGTGAATCTGCACAGTTACTGCCTTTGCTGTTTCAGTTCAAGTATCTCTGGACATTGGAGTGCATCTAGGAAAAATTAACAAACAGTGAAATTCACAGCTGACCTTGGAGGAACCTGTGTGGGAGAGCTCACAGCACAGGAATAGATAAGTGCATAGTTCTTAGTGAGTTTAGAGAAGATTTGTAGCTCAAGTTGAGGTTTTGGATGTAGGATGTAGCTCACTGAGCTGGAAGGTTCATTTCCAGATGTTTCATCACCCTACTAGGTAACATCTTCAGTGGAACTCAGGAAAAACCATGCTGAAAATTCCTGCTTTCTATTTATATGTTTGGGTTTCTTTAGGTTGGTGATGTCATTTCCTGTGTGGTTTTATTTCCTGTGGTGAAGTCACTTCCTGTTCCTTTTCTCAGGGGGTGGTGGATGGGGTCTAACTCAATATGTTTGTTGATAGAGTTCCGCTTGGAATGCCATGCTTCTAAACATTCTCGTGCATATCTTTGTTTGGCTTGTCCTAGGATGGATGTGTTGTCCCAGTCAAAGTGGTGTCCTTCCTTATCTGTATGCAAGGATACTAGTGAGAGAGGTCATGTCATTTGTGGCTAGTTGGTGTTCATGTATCCTGGTGGCTAGTTTTATGCCCTTTTGTCCTATGTAGTGTTTGTTACAGTCCTTGCATGGTATTTTGTAAATGACATTAGTTTTGCTCGTTGTCTGTATAGGACCTTTCAAGTTCATTAGCTGCTGTTTTAGTGTATTGGTGGGTTTGTGGGCTACCATGATGCCAAGGGGTCTGAGTAGTCTGGCAGTCATTTCCGAGATGGGACCCAGGGAGATAGTGAGGAAAGAGATCAATCTGAGACTGCTACAGTTGGGAAAAGGAGCGAGTCAAACAGTCAGGGCAGACAGGGACAAAGCAGAGAACAGGGTCGGACTGATAAATTAAACTGTATTTATTTGAATGCAACAGACCTAACAGTGAAGGCATATGAACTCAGGGCATGGTTAGGAACATGGGACTGGGATATCATAGCAATTACAGAAACATGGCTCAGGGATGGACAGGACTGGCAGCTTAATGTTCAAGGATACAAATGCTACAGGAAGGACAAAGGGAGGCAAGAGAGGAGGGGGGGTTGGGGGGGGGGGTGTGTATTTGATAAGGGATAGCATTGTGGCTGTACTTAGAGAAGATATTCCTGAAACTACATCCACAGAAGTTATTTGGATGGAACTGAGAAATAAGAAAGGGATGATCACTTTATTAGGATTATATTCTCAACCCCATAATAGCCATCGGGAAATTGAGAAACTGATTTGTAAAATTTCAGTTATCTATAAGAATAATAGGTTGGTAATGGTATGGGATTCAAAGTTTGTGCAAAGATTTGTAGCTCGGGTGCTCGTTGCTGTGGTTCTGTTTGCCGAGCTGGAAGTCTTTGTTGCAAACGTTTCGTCCCCTGGCTAGGCGACATCATCAGTGCTTGGGAGCCTCCTGCGAAGCGCTTCTTTGATGTTTCCTCCGGTGTTTATAGTGGTCTGTCCCTGCCGCTTCCGGTTGTCAGTTTCAGCTGTCCGCTGTAGTGGTTGGTATATTGGGTCCAGGTCGATGTGTTTGTTGATGGAGTTTGTGGATGAATGCCATGCCTGATGTATGGTAGGACGATCTCCTTCACACTTTGTGACACTTTTGATATGCATTCTGCCAAGTACTGCAAGCTCAGGACCAGGGGCGCCCCAATAGGAATCTCGATTATCTGAACAGGATGGGCGGGCACCATTTTGTTCGGATAATTGATTATTCGGTTAATTGATTAAATGACTTTCCTCTGGGGCTTGGAGTTTTCTGTTGTGGTTCTGTTCGCCGAGCTTGAAGTTTTTGTTGCAAACGTTTCGTCCACCAGCTATCCTTAGTAGCCACACACACAGACAACAAGCAACATGAATTCGACTGGGACAACACTACTATCATAGGGCAAGCCAGACAGAGAACAGCCAGGGAATTCCTAGAGGCATGGCATTCATCCACAAACTCCATCAACAAACACATCGACCTGGACCCAATATACCAACCACTACAGCGGACAGCTGAAACTGACAACCGGAAGCGGCAGGGACAGACCACTATAAACACCGGAGGAAACATCAAAGAAGCGCTTCGCAGGAGGCTCCCAAGCACTGATGATGTCGCCTAGCCAGGGGACAAAACGTTTGCAACAAAGACTTCCAGCTCGGCGAACAGAACCACAGCAATGGTATGGGATTTTTAATTTTCCAAACATTCACTGGGACTGCCATAGTGTTAAGGGATTCGATGGACAGGAATTTGTTAAGTGTGTACAAGAAAATCTTCTGATTCAGTATGTGGATGTACCTACTAGAGAAGGTACAAAACTTGACCTGCCCTTGGGAAATAAGGGCATGGCAAGTGACTGAGGTGTCAGCAGGGAACACTATGGGGCCAGTGACCATAATTCTATTGATTTTAAAATAGCGATGGAAAAGGATAGACCGGATTTAAAAGTTGAAGTTCCAAATTGGAGGAAGGCCAATTTTGGCAGTATTAGGCAAGAACTTTCTAAAGTTGAATGGGGGCAGATGTTGTCAGGTAAAGAGATGGATGGAAAATGGGGAGCCTTCAAAAATGAGATAATGGGAGTTCAGAGACAGTATATTCCTGTTAGGGTGAAAGGCAAGTCTGGTAGGTGTAGGAAATGTTGAATGACTAGAGAAATTGAGGGTTTGGTTAAGAAAACGAAGGAAGCATATATCAAGTATAGACAGCAGAGATCAAGCGAATCCTTAGAAGAGGATAAAGGCAGGAGGAGTATACCTAAAAGGGAAATTAGGAGGGCAAAAATGGACATGAGATAGCTTTGGCAAATAGGGTTAAGGAGAATCCAAAGGGATGCTACAAATACATTAAGGACAAAAGGGCAACTATGGAGAAAATAGAGCACTATAAAGATCAGCAAGCCAACCTATGCCTGGAACGACAGGAGATGGGGGAGATACCTAACAAGGATTTTGCATCAGTGTTTACAGTGGAGAAGGATGTGGATAGATATAGAATGTGGGGAAATAGATGGTGACATCTTGAAAAATGTCCATATTACAGAGGAGGAGGTGCTGGATGTCTTAACACGCATAAATCCCCAGGACCTGATCAGGTGTACTCTAGAACTCTGTGTGAAGCTAGGGAAGTGATTGCTGAACCCCTTGCTGAGATATTTGTGTCATCGATAGTCACAGGTGAAGTGCGGTAAGACTGGAGGTTGGCAAACGTGATGCCATTATTTATGAAAGGTGGTAAGGAAATGTTGGGGAACTATAGACCTGTGAGCCTGACATCGGTGGTGGGCAAGTTGTTGGAGGGAATCCTGAGGGACAGGATTTACACGTATTTGGAAAGGCGGGAACAGATTAGGGATAGTCAACATGGCTTAGAGCATGGGAAATCATGTCTCACAAATTTGATTAAGTGTTTTGAAGAAGTAACAAAGAGGATTGATGTGGGCAGAGCGGTGGACGTGATCTGTAAGGATCTTCATGGAACACAGGTGAGCAAGGTTAAATCTCATGGAATAAGGGAGAACTAGCCTTTGGATACAGAATTGACTTGAAAGTAGAAGACAGAGGGTGGTGGTGGTGGAGGGCTGCTTTTCAGACTGGAGGCCTGTGAATAGCAGTGTGCCACAAGGATCGGTGCTAGGTCTACTGCTTTTCAACAGTTATATAAATTATTTGGATATGAACATAGGAGGTATAGATAGTAAGTTTGCAGATAACACCAAAATTGGTGGAGATCAGATGGGCCAATGGGCCGAGGAGAGGCGGATGGTGTTTAATTTAGATAAACGTGTTGCATTTTGGAAAGGCAAATCAGGGCAGGATTTATACATTTAATGGTAAGGTCCTGGGGAGCATTGCTGAACAAAGAGACATTGCAGTGCAGTTCATGGTTCCTTGAAAGTGGAGTTGCAGGTCGTTAGGATAGTGACGAAGACGTTTGCTATGCTTTCCTTTGTTGGTCAGAGCACTGAGTATAGGAGTTGGGAGGTCATTTTGTGGCTGTACAGGACATTGGTTTGGCCACTTTTGAAATATTGTGTGCAATTCTGGTCTCTCTGCTTTGGAAGGATGTTGTGAAACTTGAAAAGGTTCAGAAAAGATGTACAAGGATTTTGCCAGGATTGGAGGATTTGAGCTATAGGGAGAGGCTTAATAGGCTGGGGCTGTTTTACTGCAGCGTCGGTCGCTGAGGGGTGACCTTATAGAGTTTTATAAAATGATGTAGGTTATGGATAGGGTAAATAGACAACGTATTTTTCCTGAGGTGGGGGAGTCCAGAACTAGAAAGGATAGGTTTAGAGTGAAAGGGGAAAAATTTAGAAAGGACCTAAGGGCAACTTTTTCATGCAGAGAGGTGTGTGTGTGTGTGTGTGTGTGTGTGTATACGGCATTTACAAGGCATCAGGATGGATATATGAATAGGATGGGTTTAGAGGAATATGGGCCAAATGCTGGCAAAGGAGACTAAATTAGGTTACGATATCTGGTCAGCATAGATGAGTTGGACACAAGGGTCGGTCTCACACTGTCTCTATGAATGTTTGTCTTCATGAGTTTCCACAGGTCCTGCCAACATCAATCAGAACACAGTCTATGATAGATTAATTTGTGTTTCAAATAATTTTCATTTTAATATGGTTACAGATCATCTCCAAGATTGGAGAACTGAAGGTCAATCCACAACAATCATTAGTTTTCCATCTTCACTCATAGGGAAAATGACCCTTGAATGGTCTGAATGTAGAGTGCTTGATGGATCACATTTCATGTGTATGCCAGAAGCATTTTGATGATGATGTGCCTCACCATCCCTTTGTGTGAGATGTGGAATGTGTTATATTTTTCCTCTCAAAACAATTTGTACTTCAGGCTGTCTTTCAACAAAGCTCACATTCCCCTCTGTTACTGGATGCATCTCTCCCAGTAGGTCTCACTTTCCCACAGAAAATGCAAAAAAAATCCTTTCATTTTACCTCATCACAAAATAATTTTTTTCTGCTTTTGCAACTTCCTTGTTCCCATGTTCATCAATAATACCATGGTTATTGTTCTTAGGATGTCTCTTATTTTTCCTAAATTGGACTCAGTGGACAGGCTATTAACCTTTGTTTATTGAAGTCTTACAATTTCCACATGATCCTAACAGGAATAAGAACAGTAAATCTATTAAGTATGTACATTAATTTGCAATGCACAGCACTGTGTGAAGTTTGCACATTCTCCTTGTGTCTGTCTGGGTTTGCTCCGGTTTCCTGCCACAGTCCAAAGTTGAGCAGGTTAGGTGGATTGGCCATGCTAAATTGCCCATAGTGGCCAGGAATATGCAGGCTAAGTGGATTAGCCTGGCAAATATGGAGTTACAAGAATAGGATGAGTCCGGGTAGGATGCTCTTCAGACGGTCGGTGTGGACTTGATGGGCTGAATGGCCTGCTTCCACACTGTGGGGCTTCTGTGATTCTATGATACTAGTTGTTTCTCAAAGAGGGACTACATTGCCAACTTTCTTTTATTTTGTTTCTATTACATTATTTACCTTATTATCCTTTCAAGACTTTGCGTTTAAATGATTCATTTTTGGAATTAGTGTCACTCACCCTGATTCCAACGTACGACAGATCTGCACTTTTGTCCGTTTTTGATGTGACTGTGAGGAAGGGTAGGAACCAAGTCTTTCCAAATCAAAAAATAGCATTTCTGGTACAGTGATAGGAAGGTTGTACTGGATATCATGTGGGTTTTTTTAAGATGTGGGAAGGTTTATTTTTCACTGTGTACTAGCAACTGTGGCTATTTGTGGAATCCAGAACATTCCTGATGTTCTTTGAAGATTGCTATTTATTATTGCATTTGGCTTTGAGGTGATAATTGATTGTGAAATGATCCTTTCCTAGGTTTTATCCAAGTTTCCAATAACAACCCTCTGTTGTCCGCCCACTGTATATCGTATGCTTGTACAGAATGATCTTACCAGGTACCGTATTAAATTTCTGATCGTTCTTTGTTTCACATCCATTTTGGCAGAGCATGTATAACAACCATGCAAAAAACACGCTGTTGTCTGCATTCATGCACAAGACTCCTTCGGACTATTCACACCTTCTTCCCAATCTGGCACAATGTCCCTTTCTCTTCACTAATTCCCACATCATTGTTAATAACATTTGTTCCCTCAGATACATACTCTCCAAATTACTGTTCCTTTTTTACACCTTTATTACAGTTTATTCATACATATTAGTAAAGGACTGAACAAAAATTTGAATTATGTAATCATTGCTAGCACGTTCTTTAATTCTTCATTTCATCAACAGAAATGATTCAAACTTAGAAACCGGGAAGGGACTCATTCTAGCCCTGCATATCAAAAATGATGCAATATCACTGATCTAATTTGATTCTCTTTTGTAATCTGAATTTCTATGTTCTGAATTGATTTTCTAGATATCTTACTTGATCCACTTTCAATTTGAATGTTCCTATTTTTAAGAAATGAGAACTGTCCAGGTCTGAAATTCAAACTTCCAATAGACAATTATCTGTGTTCGGAAACCTCAGAAATCTGAGTTAGATTTGGAAACTGTAGAGGGTTCTAACTGACTTACCTGGATAGTTATGCAGGAAATGTTAGATGGAAAAATCACAATCCTAACTTCTGTGTAATTATATAACTGAATCCTCTGACTCTCCACTGACACCAATGCCTCAAGAAACTTGCCCACCAACCTCCAAATTCTTATCAACCAGTCCCCGCTTACTTTTTCTGACTCCCACAAAATGCCCCACCCAAAATTACCCTGTCTCCTGCCCAACCCAATTCCCCCTTAACCGGGCAAGCCAGCATTGACCCTTCAAATGCCCTACCCCTTGTCAAACCTCTCACCTGAACTGACCAGACTGCCCACCATTGGACTAGCACTCTTAATCTTCCAATGCCTACCCTAACCTATCTACCTCAACCTGATTTACCACCATTACCCAATTATCACCTTCCAATCTTATTTCTAATCCTGAAACCACCATCTACCACCCTACCCAAATAGCACCCTTGCCCCGCACCCATTTCCACCCTTATCTCTCAGCCACCTTTAATCCTTCAACTACTCATGCTATATAATTACACTACACACTTAGGTTCTCTCCTTAGCTTCTCAGGAGGCTGTGGGACATTTAAACTCTCTAACTGCTGGAATGCAACAGCTCATCCTGTAAAAAGACGGTGAGTCTTATGACTCTCCAAGCTGCTGTCTGTGAAGTTTCTTTTGCTTCATGCACTGTGGGATCTTCCATTGGGCAAAAATATGGGTCAGAAGACAGGCCCAAAGGAATCACAGACGTGCAACTTTTTGACTCAAGTCTTTAGATCAGAGTGGTGCTGGAAAAGCACAGCAGGTCAGGCAGCATCCGAGGAGCAGAATAATCAATGTTTCAGGCAAAAGCCCTTCATCAGGAAGGGTTTTTTGCCTGAAACGTCGATTTTCCTGTTCCTCGGATGCTGCCTGACCTGCTGTGCTTTTCCAGCACTACTCTGATCTAATCTCTGATTTCCAGCATCTGCAGTCCTCACTTTTGCCTAGTTAACGTTTTGACTCAAGCCAACAAGTTTCCAAAATATCAAATATAAACGTAGCTTAATCTACAATGGCCTGAATATATTTTTAACATTCTTATAAAAAAGCAGTATTTTAACTTTGGGTTTCAATACGTGGTATAATGGGAATTTCTCTAAACATACAACAAGGTCAGTGCTAAACAGTTACGGTATCATTTGTGGTTTCACTTTTTTTAAAATTTAGTTACAGGTTCAGAAGCCTCCAGCACTGTGTGACTGGTGGTGAGTCCAGCAGCCCTGAAGTAATGGCCAAATGGAAAGAAGAGACAGGCTTAGACATCTATGAAGGATATGGCCAGAGCGAGACTGTACGTGTTTTAATCCTGAGTAAGAGGTTTTGTTTACTTAAAGGAAGAAACCAACCAAACAGCTTTTCGTAATGAAGGAACATGCCCTGTAACATCGAAAAGCAATTTCTTGAACCTTAAGAAAAAGCATTGAATTAGCCAGCACGTAAAACTTCTTTTCTCCACTCCCAACCATCTCCTTCAATCACTCCTCATCTGTTCCCTGCACCCTCACTTCCACTGAGTGTGAGAAACTTATGAACCACATTGATATTGGGATTGAAAGCAGCAGTCCGATGTCAACAAATTTATAGCATTCTTGCCTCTGTTCCACAATGATGTGGAGGTGCCGGTGTTGGACTGAGGCAGACAAGGTCAGAATTCACACAACACCAGGTTATAGACCTTTAGGGCCCAATTGAAATCACAAGCTTTCGGCGTGCTTGTCAGGTGAGGAGCAACGCTCCGAAAGCTTGTGATTTCAAATAAACCAGTTGGACTATAACCTGGTGTCATGTGACCTCTGAGAATGGAGGAGTCTCACTCCAATGGTGGCTTCAGCATTGACATAGTTGGCACTCCAGCATGGAAATAATGGCGGTTACCTTGGTGACGCAGGTCATAGAGTCATAGAGATGTACAGCATGGAAACATACCCTTCGGGCCAACCTGTCCAGGCCGACCAGCTATCCCAACCCAATCTAGTCCTACCTGTCAGCACCCAGCCCATATCCCTCCAAACCCTTCCTATTCATATACCCATCCAAATGCCTCTTAAATGTTGCAATTGTACCAGCCTCCACCACATCCTCTGGCAGCTCATTCCATACATGTACCACCCTCTGTGTGAAAACGTTGCCCCTTAGGTCTCTTTTATATCTTTCCCCTCTCACCCTAAACCTATGCCCTCTAATTCTGGACTCCCCGACCTCCGGGAAAAGACTTTGTCTATTTATCCTATCCATGCCCCTCATAATTTTGTAAACCTCTATAAAGTCACCCCTCAGCCTCCAACGCTCCAGGAAAAACAGCCCAGCCTGTTCAGCCTCTCCCTGTAGCACAGATCCTCCAACCATGGCAACATCCTTGTAAATCTTTTCTGAACCCTTTCAAGTTTCACAACATCTTTCCGATAGGAAGGAGACCAGAATTGCACACAATATTCCAACAGTGGCCTAACCAATGTCCTGTACAGCTGCAACATGACCTCCCAATTCCTGTACTCAATAGTCTGACCAATAAAGGAAAGCATACCAAATGCCTTCTTCACTATCCTATCTGCCTGCAACTCCATTTTCAAGGAGCTATGAACCTGCACTCCAAGGTCTCTTTGTTCAGCAAGACTCCCTACGACCTTACCATTAAGTGGTTAAGTCCTGCTAAGATTTGCTTTCCCAAAATGCAGCACCTCACATTTATCTGAATTAAACTCCATCTGCCACTTCCCAGCCCATTGGCCCATCTGGTCCAGATCCTGTTGTAATCTGAAATAACCCTCTTCGCTGTCCACTACACCTCCAATTTTGGTGTCATCTGCAAACTTACTAACTGTACCTCTTATGCTCGCATCCAAATCATTTATGTAAATGACAAAAAGTAGAGGGCCCAGCACTGATCTTTGTGGCACTCCACTGGTCACAGGCATCCAGTATGAAAAACAACCCTCCACCACCACCCTCTGTCTTCTACCTTTGAGCCAGTTCTATATCCAAATGGCTAGTTCTCCCTGTATTC